>NC_135899.1:9687524-9906042 GCF_964194155.1 Cetorhinus maximus
TAAAGGCAATGGCTGAAAACGTCTACGCAACTCTCCGAGACACCTGCGCTCCTCTACTTCTGGCGTCTTGAATATCCCTGATTTTAATCACTCCACAATTGGGAGTTGGACCTTCAGCTGCCAAGGCCCTGAACTCTGAAATTCTGAAAGCTTTCTGCCTTTCTATCCCTCTTTCTTCCTTTAATACGCTTTAAAACATACCTCCGTTATCGGTATTAATATCTCCTTGTGGTTCGGTGTCAGTTTTGCTGTATATCTTAAAACAAGTTTCAGCTGTTGTGTTGATTTTTCTAATTCATTCATGGGATGTGGCCTTCACTGCTATGCCAGCATTTATTGCCAACGCCATATTGCACCTTCAGAAGGCGGTGGTGAGCTGCATTCTTGAACCGCTGCAGTCCACATGTTGTAGGTACAGCCATGGTGCTGTTAGGGAGGGAGTTCCAGGACTTTGACCCAGTGACAGTGAAGGAACGGTGATATATTTCCAAGTCCGGATAGTGTGAGGCTTGGAGGGGAACTTTCAGGTAGTGGTGTTCCCATGCTTCTGCTGCCCTTGTCCATCAGCAGTCGTGGGTTTGGAAGGTGCTGTCTCAGGAGCCTTGGTGAGGCCCTGCTGTACATCCTGTAGATGGTACAGACTGCTGCCACTGTTCGTCAGTGTTGGTGAGAATTAATGTTTGTGGATGAGATGCCAAACAAGTGGGCTTCTTTGTCCTGGATGGTGTCAAACTTTTCGAATGTTATTGGAGCAGCACTCATTCAGGCAAGTGGAAAGTATTCCATCACACTCCTGACTTTTGTCTTCTGGATGGTGGACAGGCTTTGGGGAGTCAGGAGGCGAGTTAGTCACCGCTGGATTCCTAGTCTCTGAACTGCCCTTGTAGCCACAGTATTTACACAGCTAATCCAGTTCAGTTTCTGGTCAATTCTAACCCCCAAGATCGTGATATTGGGGGATTCACAGAATCACAGAATCACACAGTGCAGAAGAGGCCCATCGGCCCATCGAGTCTGCACCGACACGTGAGAAACACCTGACCTACCTACCAATCCCGTTTACCAGCACATGGCCCATAGCCTTGAATGTTATGACGTGCCAAGTGCTCATCCAGGTTCTTTTTAAAGGATGTGAGGCAACCCGCCTCCACCACCCTCCCAGGCAGTGCATTCCAGACCGTCACCACCCTCTGGATAAAAAACATTTTCCTCATATCCCCCCTAAAGCTCCTGCCCCTCAACTTGATCTTATGACCCCTTGAGACTGTTCCTTCAACTAAGGGGAACAGCTGCTCCCTATCTACCCTGTCCATGCCCCTAATAATCTTGTACACCTCGATCAGGTCGCCCCTCAGTCTTCCCTGCTCCAACGAAAACAACTCAAGTCTATCCAACCTCTCTTCATAACTTAAATGTTTCATCCCAGGCAACATCCTGGTGATTCTTCTCTGCATCTCCTCCAGTGCAATAACATCCTTCCTATAATGTGGTGAACAGAAGTGCACACAGTACTCCAGCTGTGGACTCACCAAGGTTCTATACAATTCCAACATGACTTCCCTACTTTTGTAATCTATGCCTCGATTGATAAAGGCAAGTGTCCCATATGCCTTTTTCATTACCCCACTAACATGCTCTTCCCCCTTCAGAGATCTATGGACACAAACGCCAAGGTCCATTTGTTGCTCAGAACTTCATAGTGTCATGCCGTTCATTGAATGCTTCCTTGTCAAATTACTCCTTCCAAAGTGTATCACATCACATCTTTCAGGGTTAAATTCCATCTGCCCATTTGACGAGCCCGTCTATATCTTCATGTAGCCCAAGACACTCAACCTCACTGTTAAGCACCTGGGTAATCTTTGTGTCATTCGTAAACATACTAATCGTACCCCACACATAGTCAACTATGTTGTTTATATAAATGACAAATAATAGGGGATCCAGCACAGATCCCTGTGGCACACCACTGGACACTAGCTTCCAGTCACTAAAGCATCCTTCTGTCATCGCCCTCTGTCTCCTACAACTAAGCCGATTTTGAATCCAACTTATCAAATTACCGTGTATCCCATGTGCATTTGCCTTCTTTATAAGTCTCCCATGTGGGACCTTGTGAAAGGCTTTGCTGAAATCCATATAAACTACATCAACTGCACGACCCTCCTCTACACACCTGGTCACCTCCTCAAAAAATTCAATCAAATTTGTAAGGTATGACTTCCCTCTGTCAAAGCCATGCTGACTATCGCTGATCAAACCTTGCTGCTCCAAGTGGAGATAGATACTCTCCTTCAGAAATTTCTCCAATAGTTTCCCTACCACTGACGTGAGACTCACTGGCCTGTGGTTCCCTGGCTTTTCTCTACAACACTTCTTAAAGAGCGGAACCACATTAGCTGTTCCCCAGTCCTCAGGACCCTCCCCTGTGGCCAGAGAGGAATTAAAAATTTGGGTCAGAGCCCTTGCGATCTCTTCCCTTGCCTCCCTCAGCCGTCTGGGACACAAATCATCTGGACCTGGAGATTTGTCCACTTTTAAGCTTGCAAACACCTCCAATATCTTGCCACTCCCTATATCAATTTGCTTAAGAACCTCGCAGTCTCTCTCACCGAGCTCAATACCTTCATCTTCATTCTCTTGGGTGAAGACGGACGTGAAGTATTCATTCAACATTCTAGCGATGTCCTCTGGCTCCACCCATAGATTGCTCCCTTGGTCCCTTATTGGCCCTACTCTTTCCCTGGTTATCCTCTTCCCATTGATACGCTTGTAGAATATCTTGGGATTTTCCCTACTATTACCAGCCAGAGCTTTCTTATATCCCCTCTTTCCTCTCCTAATTGATTTATAAAGCTCCACCCTGCACTGTCTGTACTCCATTAATGCCTCCACTGATTTGCTTCCCTTGTACCTCCTAAAAGCCTTTCTTTTCCTTCTCATCGTATCCTGAATATCTCAGGTCATCCATGGTTCTCTGGGCTCGTTACTCCTTCCTATCACCCTAGAGGGAACATGTTGAGCCTGTAGAGTCCCTATTTCCTTTTACAACGCCCCCCACTGCTCCTCTGTAGATTTCCCCACAAGTAGCTGTTCCCCGTTTACCTTGGCCAGATCCTGCCTTATTTTACGAAAATCCAATCTCCCCCAATCCAAGCCATTTTTTTGCAACTTGTCTATTTCTTTGTCCATTATAAACTTAAACCGTACCATGTTGTGGTCGCTATCACTAAAATGCTCCCCCACCACCACCTCAGCCACCGGTCTGGCTTCATTCCCCAGATTTAGGTCCAGCACTGCGCCATCCCTTGTTGGACCCTCTACATATTGACCTAAAAAGTTCTCCTGTACATATTTCAAGAAATCCACTCCATCCAAGTCCTTAACACTATGTCTATCCTAATTAATGTTGGGAAAGTCGAAATCACCTAATATAATTACCCTATTGTTATTGTTTTTATACACCTCCGCAAATTGTGCACATATTTGCTCCTCAATTTCCCGCTGACTATCTGGGAAACCTAACAATGTATCTGCCCCTTTTTTATTCCAAAGCTCTACCCGCAAAGCTTCATTCGATGCCCCCTCCAAGATACCATCTCTCCTTACTGCAGTAACTGGCTCCTTAACTAATAATGCAATGGCTCCTCCTCTTTTACCCCCTCCCCTGCCTCGCCTGAATATTCTATACCCCGGAAGGTTGACTGCCAATGCTTTCCCTCACTCAAACACGTCTCAGCAATGGCTACTATATCACCACTCCACGTGTCAATGCTCACCCTTAACTCATCCTTTTTACCTGTAATACTCCTGGCATTAAAGTAGACGCCATCCAGCCTTGCCTTATTCCATTGAAACATAATGAAGCTGTCCTCCCTCAGACTTGATTGTTTTACTGGATTATGATGTGTCCCTATCCGGCTAACATTCTGTGTCCCCTCCCCCTGCCGAATTGGTTTAAACTCCTCCCAACAGCACTAGCAAACCCACCCACAAGGATCTTAGTCCCGCTTTGGTTCAGATGTAGACCGTCCCGCTTGTACATGTCCCACCTTCCCCAGAAACAGCCCCAGTCATCCAGGAATCTAAAACTCTCCCTCCTGCACCAACTCTTAAGCCACGTATTCATCTGTGCTATTCTCCTATTTTTGAGCTCGCTAGCACGTGGCACTGGGAGTAATCCAGAGATTACAACCTGAGAGGTCTTGTTTTTTAGTCCAATGCCTAACTCCCTGAATTCTTGATGCAAGACCACATCCCTCTTTCTACCTATGTCGTTGGTACCAAACTGTGCCATGACCTCTGCCTCATCACCCTCCACCTTCAGGATGCCCTGCAGCTGATCAGTGACATGCCGGACCCTGGCAGCAGGGAGGCAGTATACCATCCTGGAGTCACGTTGACGGCCACAGTAGCACCTATCTGTTTACCTGACTATAGAATCCCCTATTACTACTGCACTTCCTCCCCTCCTGTACAGACAGGCTGCTTGTGGTGCCAGACGCTTGGCTCTGTCCGCACTCCCTGGAGGAACCAGCGCCCTCATCAGCCTCCAAAATGGAATAGCAATTTGCGAGCGGGTCCCCAGGGGATTCCTGAACTACCTGCCTGTTTCTCTTCGACTGCCTGGTGGTTACCCATTCCCTTCCTTCCTCAAGTCCCTTCAGCTGAGGTGTGACCTCCTCTCTAAACGTGCTATCGACAATGCTCTCAGACTCGCGGACGCTCCACAGCGTCCCCAGCCGCCGTTCCAGCTCTGAAACCCGAGATTCCAGGAGCTGCAGCTGGACATATTTCATGCACACATGCTGGTCCCGGGCACTGAAAATGTCCCCTGCTTCCCACATGGAGCACGAGGAGCACACCATGGCTTGAGCTCTCCTGCCATGTCTTATCACTTTAAATTAAACCTTTAAATCAATTACTCTAGGGCCCTTCTTTCCTGATCTTCGTTACTGTAGTATATACAAAGTATAAACCACAAGAAGACCTTAAATTAGAAGCGATTAAAGTAGTAAATACTTACCTGACCTGACCCACTACTTACCAGTCATTCCTTTCCCTTGTAGACTCTACTGCTGCAGCAGGACAAGACCACTCTTTGAAGATTTAAGAAGTTGAATATCCAAATAAACATGCAAAGAGCACCTTTTCCCCTATGCAACGAATTCCCACTGTGCACCAAATTGCCAATACCCATACTCACTCTGGCTGTATCTCACTCACGATGAGCTCTCTCTCCTGTTTGTGTGCAAGCACATGATTCAGCAATGGTAATGGAAATGATTGAACATCAAGGGGAGATGGTTAGGTTTTCTCATGTTGGAGACGGCTATTGCCTGGCACTTCTATGGCCCGAATGTTATTTGCCACTTGTCAGCCCAAACCTGCATATTGTTTAGGTCTTGCTGCATTTGGACATGGATTGTTTCAGTATCTGAAGAGTCGTGAATGGTGTTGAACATTGTGCAATCTTCAGCAAACATCCCCACTTCTGACTTTATGATGGAAGGAGTGTCATTGATGAAGCAGCTGAAGATGGATGGGCTGAGGAACTCGTGCAGTGATGCTTTGGAGCTGAGATGATTGACCTCCAACAACTACAACCATCTTTTTTTGTGCTAGATATGGCTCCAACGACCGGAGAGTCCCCCCCACTCCTTATTTCCATTGATTCCAGTTTCGCTTGGGCTCCTTGGTGCCATACTCGGTCAAGTTAGGCCATGATGTCAAAGGCAGTCACTCTCACCTCACCTAAGGAGTTCAGCTCTTTTGTCCATGATTGAATCAAGGCTGTAATGAGGTCAGGATTTGAGTGACTGTGGTGGAACCCAAACTTAGCGCCAGTGAGCAGGTTATTGCTAAGCAAGTGCCTCTTGATATCATTGCTGATGACGCCTTCCAACACTTTACTGATGATGGAGTGTAGACTGATGGGGTGGTAATTGTCCAGGGCAGATTTGTCCTGCTCTTTGTGGAAAGGAAATACCTGGGCAATTTTCCACATAGCCGGGTAGATGCCAGATTTGTAGCTTTACTGGAACAGCTTGGCTCGGGGCGCAGGACGTTCTGGAGCACAAGTCTTCAGTACTATTGCCAGAATATTGTTAGGGCCCATAGCTTTGCAGGAAACAATGCCTTCAGCCGTTTCTTGTTGTCACATGGAATGAATCGAATTGGCTGAATACTGGTAGGCAGGGAATTTCTGAGATGGCTGAGATGGATCATCCACTGGGCACATCTGGCTAAAGATTGTAGCAAAAGCTTCATCCTTAATCTTTTGCAATGATGTGATGGGTTCCCACATCATTGACGGTGGGGATATTTGTGGAGACTCCTCCCCAAATTAGTTATTTAATTGTCCACCGCCATGCATGGCTGGAAGGGCCATAGCTGCACAATTTACATCTGATCCATAGGTTGTTGGATCGCTTAGCTGTGCCTATCGCATGTGGCTTACGCTGTCTGACATGTAAGTCGTCCTGAGTCCTGGCTTCACCATGTTGACACCTCCCTTTTAGGTATAAATGCTGCTGCTCCTGGCATGCCCTCCTGAAAAGGCGGAGTTTTCCGCACCCGCCCGCCGCCACGATCTTCCAGTCCCACCGCCAGTCAATGGACTTGTGGCTGGGCTGCTGCCTTGCCCACGGCGGGTCGCAGCAGCGTCAGGGCCAGAAAATCTGGGCCTTCATTGAACCAGGGTTAATGCCATGGCTTGGTGGTAAGGGTAGAGTTGGGGATATGCCGAGCCACGAAGTTACAGAGTGTGGTTGAGTACAATTTTGCTGCTGCTGATGGTCCACAGCGCTCCATGGATGCCCTGTCTTGTGTGTGGGTATCCTCAATCTGAAGGCAGGAGTTCACCTCCACAATAACAGTGTGGTGGTCACTCCGACTGATACAGCCATGGACAGATGTATGCTCAGCAGGCAGATTAGCGAGGAAGAGGTCAAGTATGTTTTTCCCTCTTGTTGGTTCCCTCACTACCTGCCACAGACCCAGTCTAGCAGCTATGTCCTTTGGGGCATATCTAGCTCGCCAGTAGTGGCAAATTGTTTTTTTATCAATGAATGAGATGTGGGCAGCGCTGCTGAGGCCAGCATTATTGCCCCCCTAATTGCCCTTCATAAGGTGGTGCTGAGCTGCCTCTTTGAACTTCTGCAGTCCATGTGGTGTAGGTACGCTCACAGTGCTCTAGGGAGGTAGTTCCACGACCGATCTTGGTGATGGACACTGAATCCTATCCAGTGTACGTTCTACTCACTTGCCACTCAGTGCTTCCTCCAAGTGAAGTTCCACGTGGAGGAGTGCTTATTCATCAGCTGAGGCAAGGGTGAGGGGCTGAGGTGTGGCGAATGGGTGGGTACAAGATTATCAGCAGCTTTCCTCGTCGATGTTTGACCTGACGCCATGAGGCTTCATGGGCTCTGGAGTCAATGTTATGGACTCCCAGAGCAACTCCATCCAAGATTTATCCCACAGTGCCGTCACATCTGCTGGGTCTGTTTTGCTGGTGTTAAGGATACAGATCAATATTCTATATTGGAATAAAAACAAATCCCATTCCCCCATTAACATATGACTCTCTCGGGTTGATCAGGAGCCTTGCAGGGACATAGATGGTCGACACCATGGAAACATGGGTGGTGTGGCTCTCTCAGGTTCAGTCGGAAGGTCACAGCCGCACTAACAGCAGTCTGCAGTCTGCAAGTGAGCACTTCAGGACTGAATGGCATCTTGTAATTTAATTCAATGATGTAGACCAGTTTTATGAAATCTCATCTAACGGCTGGAATAAAGTTTGTCATTTTAATAAAAGACTACTGCTTAAACCATAAGCAGAGTTATTGTCGCCCGATGAATGACCCTTTAATGTTGCGATGATAACTAGAAAAGAAATCATAACAAAAGCTTTCTGAGTTATTTTACCAAACTGTGCAGAATTTCAGTAGAGATCATGTCCTACCTTCTCTTCCGACAAGCTTCCTCCTGAAAGAAATGAATCATGAACAGTGAGGAGCAAAGTAACAGATTTAGAATCATAGAAAGTTTACGGCACAGAAAGAGGCCACTTGGCCCATCGTATCTGCGCCAGATGGAAAAAAACACCCAGCCTAATCGCACTTTGCATCATTTGGTCCACAGCCCTGCAGGTTACAGCACTTGATGTCAATATCCAGCCAGTTTTTAAATGAGTTGAGGGTTTCTGCCTCTACTACCCTTTAAGGCAGTGAGTTCCAGATCCCACAACCCTCTGGGTGTAAAAGTTTTTCCTCAACTCCCCTCTCATCTTTCTATCCAAAACTTTAAACCTGTGCCCCCTCGTCACTGACCTCTCTGGCATGTAAATAGGCCCTTCCCCACCCATACTATCAGGACCCTCACAATTCTGTATATCTCAAATCTCCCCTCAGCCTCCTCTGTTCCAGGGAAAACAGCCCCAGTCTATCCAATCTTTCCTCATAGCTGCATTTTTCTAGTCCTGGTCACATCCTCGTAAATCTCCTCTGTGTCCTAATGCAATTACATCCTTTCTGTAATGAGTTGACCTGCACACTGTTCAGGAGGACATAAACAGGGCGGCTGGTGAAATGAGCAGACTCAAAGCAGATGAGATTTAACACGGAAGTGTTAAGTGATACATTTTGGAAGGAAGATTGTGGAGAGTCAAATAAACTGGAACTCAACATCAATCCCTCTCACAGACACAGTAACTCTCACACACCGTACCAGACACACCCACACACACAGAACATGAGCTGTAACTGGATCGAAATAGGCGTCCAGTAGAAAATTAAACTTGGCAACACGGAAATAATCACAAAGCAAGTGAGAAGATCAAGAAAATACATTCTCTGGAGGTTATAAGTATTCCCGGTAATCTGTAGACAATGTGGAAGCCGATTATTTCGGGGAGACCGCAGAATTGCCACGAAACAGACAGAAATTTGTTTAACTCAGTTTTTATATTTTCCGTACATTCTATATTTATTTCAGTTATCATTTATTTTGTGACTGTGTGAAGCCTCATTGAACTGACCCGCAATATGTTCCCTCACCTTCAAAAATATCAACTCGTCTTTTTGCTCCATCTGTTTCTGAACTTTTGAGAGCTTCTCCTCAATAGAATTTAAATTCTCCTGAATCTCTCGAAGGTTTTTCGCCATTGCTTCTAGAATCCTCTCCTCTTCTTCCATGAGATCTCTGAGTAAACACTCCTCTTTCTCAGTGAGAATCTGATGCATTTTAGTGAACTCGGATGTGATGTGGGTCTGCAGACTGCTCGACTGTTCCTACCAAATGAAATGCGAAACATAATTAATGTCCCGCGATAAAGGGAACAAAACTAACCGAGATCCCAGAAAATCACCACAGTGAGACCTGACCCTAACTTCGGAAATCTTCCGTTTCTGTTTCTGTTCCGTTTCTAGAACCACCGATTTCTTCTCTGTGAGAGAATCTAAGGAAGATTTCAGCTGATCCTGGGATTGGGAGAGAAAATCACAGAATGAGAGTATTAGACCATGAAAATGTGATAAAACTATCCATTTATAAAATATTTCCCCTTTTACCTTGTAGATTTCAACAGCTTCATCGATCGGCAGGAAGTGGTGCTCTCTGTGCTCCCGCGAATCTCTACAAATCAAACAGATCAATTTCTTGTCAGTTTCACAAAACAGCTTCAGTTCTTCCTGGTGTTTCTCACAGTGAAGTTTACTTTCTTTCTCTTTCGGATTCAGCTTTAATTTTCGAGCTTTCTCGGCCAAATTTGCTACGGCCCGATTTACCCTGAGGTTTCTTTCCGGAAACACCTCTCTACATTCTGGGCAGGGGTTTATGTCCTTCTTTTCCCAGCACTGCGTGATACAGGATCGGCAGAAGTTGTGTCCACAATCCAGTATTATCGGATCGGTGTAGAAATCAAGACAAATTGAACAATTTAAATCCTCTGTGAAATTTTCTCCGTGCTGTTTAGAAGCCATGTTCACACTCAACAACTGCTGATTTAATCCGGTTTCAGTTTCGACTTTACTGCGCTTTCGAACACCTTCAGATCACGGATTTTTCGACGAAATTCACCTCCATGCTTGGGTAGTTATTATTATTACTAAACCATGTGCCGTAGTCTTTTACATGGGAAAACAAGGCAGAGAGTGGTGGGAGCGATGCACAGTTTACGAAAATGGAGAATGATTGAACCCAGCCAGAGAGGGTGAAAGTCCATGGAGAGTTGGCAGTGGGTGGAGAGAAAGATTGGAGAGAGGGAGGAGGCGGAGACGGGCGAGGTTCGAGATTCTATCGCACTTTGCTCCAGAGGAACTTGCTGACGGTTATAAACTATCCAGAGAAACATGGTGTAAATCCCGATCCATAAACTGAATTCTGTTAATCATTGTAGCCGCTCACCCTAAAATATAAATTACCATAAATGTTAAGGAGTTATTTTGATAACAGGCGCTGGGAAGAGCTTTAGAGGGATTCGGGCCGTCAGATTCCATTTGAATTAACCGCTAGAAAGAAAAAGACCTGCATTTATTTAGCGTCTTTCACGAAATCGTGTCGTCCGAATATACTTGTAAGACCCAGGAAATGCCTTTGGAATATACTCACTGTTGCAATGTAGGGAAACATATCGGGCAATTATTTCACAGCAAGGAAGCGCCCCCCACCCCACCCCCGGCAACCCCTTAGGTAGTTCTGCGGTAGGGTTGAAGACGGTAGTTTTTCTGGTAATGAGTAGTAAAGAAACAAGGGATGTGTTGAAATGGGGTGTGAATGGATGGATAACAGCCGCCTAATGCAAAGTGAAGGAAGAAGGAAAGAAAGGGCACAAAATGCAGGCAGAGGTTATGATGTAAATTTGTTCAACTCAGTGTTGCTGTAGGGAGCTGAGACGAAATATGAGGTGCTGTTTCTTAACCTTGTGTTGAGTTCATTGGAAACTGTAACAGGCCAGGGACAGAAAGACCAGAGTGGGAGCATAGCGGAGAATTAAAATGACAAGGAACAGGAAGCTCAGGGTCATGCCTGCAAAGCGAATGAAGCTTTTCCACAAGATGGTCACCCAGTCTGAGTGTGGTCAATGTAGAGGCAACCGCATCATGAGCACCAAGTAAAGTATAATAGATTGGAAGGAGTACAAGTAAATTGATGCTTCACTTAGGAGGAGCTTTTGGGGCTTTGAATGGTGAGACGGGAGGATGTAAAAAGGCAGGTGTTGCATTTCTTGTGTTTGCATGGAAAGGTGCTGTAGGAAGGAGAGGGGATTTTGGGGCTGGAATGTACCAGAGATTTGCAGGTGAAACAGACACTTCGGAATGCTAAAAGGGGAAGGCAGTGAAATATTGTTTGGTTGTGGCATCACACTGCAGGTGGTGGAAAGAGCGGAGAATGATGGTTCAATATGGAGACGAGAGGGGTGGAAGGTGAAGACAGGGAGAAATCTAGTGATGTTAGGGGAGGGAGAGGAAGGGATCAAAGAAGAAGGGCATGAAATAGATGAGAGAGGGTGGGGGGCCCTGTTAACGACGATGGAGGTTGGGGTGGGAGGGGGTGGCGGGGGGATGGAGAGGAGAGAGGTTATGCTTAGTTGAGGAAAAAGAAAAACATGTTGGAAGAGCTAATATACATGGTTCTATTTTCTGAACAGATGGAATGGAGAAACTTGGAGAACGGAATAGAGTCTGTACAGGAAGCGGATTGTGAGGAAGTGTAGTCAAGGGAGGTGTGGGAGTTAGTGGACTGGTGATGCATATTGTTCGTAGCCTATCTTCAGAAGGGGAGGTAGAGAAATCAAGGAAGGGAAGGGAAGAGATGGACCAGGTGAAGGTACCAAAAAGGTGGAAATTCAAATCAAAATAATGAAATTTAATCAGAAGACGGCGATATCCTGGAATAGGAATGAGGGAAGGAGCCTGAAGACTGAAACAAGGAGTGTTCCTCATCATCCACAAAACGTCAGGCATATAAAATGCACATGGGGGTAACACATAGAAACAACTTTGATTTGCAGGAAGTGAAGGAGAGGTTGTTCAATATGAAAACAAGTTCAGCCTGGTGGAGGAGGGTGATGGTGAATAGGACCGGTTGGGCCTCCATTCCAGGGCAAAGTGGAAATCTCTCAGTCCAGCTTGATGGGGGATGTACCTGTAAAATTGGATCTCCGTGGTGAAGAAGAGACAATAGGATCTGGAAACTGGAAACAGTTGGAGTGATGTAGGGCAATGGAACAGTCACTGATGTAGGTTGGAAGAGACTCCACAAAGTGGGGGGAGAAATAATGGCAAAATGGGTAGGCCTCAGTTCAGTGGGACAGGGACAGCCTTATACAATAGATCAATGAGGGTAATCCTCTTGTAGATTTTGGGAAGGAGGTAGAAGCGGGCTGTTGTAGTTGCAGGACTATAAGGCTGGAGGCTGTAGAGGGAAGATCTCCAAAGGAGATGAGGTCAGTGTTGTCCCAATGCATTGGCTTGATGTTTGGCCATGGGGTCATGGCTTAGCGGAGGTAAGAAGAAGTTTCAGGGAGTTCGTTTTCAGGCTCTGCTAGGTGGAGGTCAATATGTCAGACAACATCAGCATCATACTTGTCAACAGGTTTGATGGCGATTTTATGTCTGGGCTTGACAGAACCGAGCGCTGCAAGTTCAGAGGGAGAAAGGTTGGTGAGTGAGGGAAAAAGATAATTTGAGACAGCTGATCTCACGCCACGTTCCATGCCAATGAAAAATATACAGCGCGTCAGAGGCCAGACGGTGGTGTCTATGTGGAAGGAGAACATTAGAAGCGGGTAACATGTTCCACTGAGTGGCAGGAAGTCTCCTAGCAAAAGAATGAGCACAGAGTGGAGATGACGGAAGAAGATCTCAAAGCGTTTCCAAGATCAAATTCATTGGGGTGCAGGTGTGATGGGATGAAGCTGAGGCCTTTGCTGAGGGCAGATCATTCGGTGTCAAGGAGAGGAAGGCCAGAGTCCATCGTGAATACATGGTAAATGGTGAAATCTGAAGGTGAGAAAGTGTTGAAGGGAAGCGAAGTGAAGGTAGGATCCAGAGGGTCTTGGTATCCTTATGTAGGAGAAGGTTGCAATCCTTCACACCCGAACAGAAGATAACAAAAATAAGTTTTTGTTCAAGTGCTGAATGAGGCAAAGGCTGAGCTGAAATTGTGGAGTATAAACACTTTGTGATTGAAGAATTATTGATTCTTCACAGAAAATCGACAGTGTCCATGGTGAATGGCGTTCAGAGGAGACCCTGGAGATTTTTAAAAATTAATTTATGGGAACTGGGTGTCGTTGGCTACACCTGCATTTATTGCCCCTCCCTAGTTGCCCTTGAGAAGATGGCGGTGAACTGCCGTCTTGAACCGCTGCAGTCCATATGGTTTAGTACACCCGCAGTGCTATTAGGGAGGGTGTTCTCGGATTCTTATGAAGCGACAGGAACGGCGATATGTTTCCAAATCAGGATGGTGAGTGGCTTGGAGGGGAACTTCCAAGTGGTGGTGTTCCCATGTATCTGCTGCCCTTGTCCTTCTTCATGGTCATGTATTAAGAAAGTGCTGCCAAAAGAGCCTTGGTAAGTTTCTGCAGTGCACCTTGTAGATGGTACACACTGCTGCTGCTGTGCGTTGCTGGTGGAGGAGTGAATGCTTGTGCATGTGGTGCCAATCAAGGGCACTGCTTTGCCCTGGGTGTTGTCAAGCTACTTGAGCGTTGTTCGAGCTGCATTCATCCAGGTAAGTGGAGAGTATTCCATCACACCCCTGACTTGTGCCTTTTAAGACGGTAGACAGGCTCTGGGGAGTCAGGAGGTGAGTTACTCACCAGAGGATTCATAGCATCTGACTGCTGTTGCAGCCACAGCATTTATATGGCTGGTTCATTTCACTTCCTGGTCAATGGTAACCCCCTAGGACGTTGATATTGGGGGATTCAGAAATAGCAATGTCATTGAAATTCAAGGGGTGTTGGTTAGATTCTTTATTGTTGGAGATGGTCATTGCTTGGTAATTGTGTGGCGTGAATGTTACTTACCACTTATCAGCCCAGACCTGGACATTATCCAGGTCTTGCTTCATTTGGACATGGACTGCTCCAGTACCTGAGGAGTCACGAATGGTGTTGAACATTGTGTAATCATCAGTGAACATCCTCACTTCTGACCTCTTGATGGAAGGAAGGTCATTGATCGAGCAGCTAAAATGGTTGGGCCTAGAGCACTACCCTGAGGAACTCTTGCAGTGCTTCCCCGGAACTGGGATGTCTGACCTCCAACAACCATAACCGTCTTTCATTGTTCTAGGCATGACTCCAACCAGCTGGGAGTGTTCCCATTGACTTCAGTTTTGCTAGGGTCCCTTGATGCCACACGTGGTCAAATGCTGCCTTGATGTCAAGGGCAGTTATTCTCACCTCACCTCTGGTGTTCAGCTTGTTGTCCATGTTTGAACCAAGGCTGTAATGAGGTCAGGAGCTGAGTGACCCTGGCAGAATCAAACTTGGCATCAGTGAACAGGCTATTGCTGAGTAAGTGCTGCTTGATTGCACTGTTGGTGACCATTTTCCATCACTTTACTGATGGCCGTGAGTAGACTGATGAGGCGAAAATTGACCAGGATGGATTTGTCCTGCTTTTTGTGTGCAGGACATAACAGGGCAATTTCCCATATTGTCGGGTAGATGCCAGTGTTGTAGCTGTACTGGAACCACTTGGCTAGGGGCGGGGCAAGTTCTGGACCACAAGCCTTCAGCACCATTGTCGGAACATTGTAAGGGCCCATAGCCTTTGTACTATCCAGCGCCTTCAGCCGTTCCTTGATATCACGTGGAGTGAATCGAATTGGATGAAGACTGGCACCTGTGATGCTGGGGGTCTCTGGCAGAGGCCGAGGTGGATCATCCTCTTGGTGCTTCTGGCTGAAGATTACTGCGAATACTTCAGCCTTATATTTTTCCTTGATGAACTGCACTCCCCCATCATTGAGAATAGGGATATTTGTGGAGCCTTCTCCTCCAGTGAACTTTCTAATTGTCCACCACCAGTCACGATTGAATGTGGCAGGACTGCAGAGCTTAAATCTGATCCATTGGTCGTGGAGTGACTTACTTCTTTTGCTACTTATGATGTTTAGTCCTCTGTAGTAGCTTAAGTAGGTTGGCACCTCATTTTCAGGTGTGCCTGGTGCTGCTCCTGGCATGACCTCCTCCATTCTTCATTGAACCAGTGTTATCCCCTATCTTGGCATTGGTGGCAGAATGTGGAATATGTCGGTCCATGAGGTTAGAGATCATGGTTGAGTACCATTCTGCTGCTGCTGATTGCTCACAATGCCTCATGGTTGCCCAGTCTTGAGTTGTTAGACCTGTTCAAAATCTAACAAATTTAGCACAGTGGTAGTGCCACATATCACAATGGAGGATATCCTCAGTGCGAAGGTGTTACTTCATCTCCAACGACTGTGCAGTGACGATTCCTACCAATAATGTCATGGACAGATGCATCTGTAGCAAGCAGGTTTGGGAGTATTAGGTCAATTATGATTGTCCCTCTTGTTGGTTCCCTCACCACCTGCCGCAGACCCATTCTAGCAGGTAAGTCCTTGAGGACTCGGCCAGCTCGGACTGTGGTGGTTCTACTGAGCCACTCTTGGTGATGGACATTGAAGTCCCCAATCCAAAGTACATTTTACACCCTTATCACCCTCAGTGGTTCCTCCAAGTGCTGATTCATCAGCTGAGGTTGGGGTTTGTGACACGTGATAATCAGCAGGCGGCTTCCTTGACCACCTTTGACCTGTTGTCATTAGACTTCATGGGGGTCGGAATAAATGCTGAGGGCTTTCCGGGCAACTCCCTCCAGACTCTATACCAATGTGCCGCCACCTCTGCTGGGTCTGTCCTGCCGATGGGAAAGGACATACCCAGGGATGGGGATGGCAAGGTATGATTCCGATGACTATTTCAGGCTGTTGCTTGACTAGTTTGTGTTGCAGCTCTCCCAATTTTGACACAGGCCCCTAGATGTTAACAAGGAAGATTTTAATGGTCGACAGGGTTGGGCTTAGATACCAATTAGAAGCAGGAGTAAACCATTCGGCCCACTGAGCCTTGTGGCTGATCTGATTGTAACCTCAATCTCACAATCCTGCCTACCCCCGATAGGCTTTCACCCCATTTGCCATCGACGTTTCTGGTGCCTATTACCATGCCTTTTCATTCCTTGTTATTGACTTTTTATCAGTTGGATACAATTGAGTGACCTGCTCTGCTATTTCAGAGTGAACCACATTGCTGTGGATCTGGAGTCATATGTAGGCCAAACCAGTTGAGGAACCAGATGGTTTTCTACGTCAATTAGCAATAGTTTCATTAGACTTTTTAATTCCAGAGTTCTATTGAATTCCAGTTCCACTATCTGCTCTGGTACGATTCGAGCCCGTGTATCCGGAGCACTGTCTCTAGGTTACTAGCCCAGTGACAATACTACAAGCCACCACCAATGTGAGCTAACATGGAAGACAGGCAAATGCGTTCGCTGGCAGCAGTTCAATGGGAATGGGGTCACTGGAGCTCGGAGGAAGATCCTGAGATCCAATCTCAGTAAAAAGCTGCAGCAAATACGGTGACAGCAGCACAGCTGGAATTCAGCTTAGGCGAAAACCAATTTCTGACCAGGACACGGCAAAGTAGCAGAATAAAGCTCAGAGACCAGCTGTGCAGTGTAATATTGTTCTGACCATGAATTTATAACAAGTGACCTTAAACTTGAAGCGATTGTGTGGAAGAGCAGAGTCACGGCAGCAAATCAACACTCGGGGTGATATTGGAAAACCGTGGGGTCGTAAAGTCGTGGAATCACATTTGCCGACTGTTATATGACAGGGCGGATATTCTGTAACATTGAAGTCAATGAAAGTGAATATCAGGCGGAGAGCATTTAGTCTCGCTAATGTCCCCAACCTTTTCAGCATCCAAAGTATTATAATTGTGTATGGATCAGACATGCTTTATTTGAATGGTCGCAAAGATCGAGAGGCTAAATGCTCCGCTTCCAAAATACCACACCGAGCTCGCTCTGTTTATCGGCATAAATGTTGCCTTTCAGGTGAGATGTTAAACCAAGGTCTTATCTGCTTCAAGCTATGTTTCGGAGGCGACAGGAAAGAGAAGCAGGGGAGTTATCCTTCTGCCCTCAAAAGAATGCCAAAGAGAATTTAGCAGTTTATTAGTTTTACATTCTCTCTGTGGATCTTGCTGCATGTAAAATGGCTACTGCACTTGCGGAAATTCATTGCGGGTGGTAAGTTTCTGGGATGAGTTGTGACCCTGTCTGAACGCAAGTCTTTCATTGTTACAAAGCACACAGCTGCCACCTGCTGACAGAACCTCAGTGCTGCAGGAAACAATACCCCAATAAAGAAATAAACCGATGACTGTCTTTGAAAGGTTCACTGTGACGCCTGCAACTGATTGAAACCCTTTTGACACAGGTGGAAACCGTGCACACGCGCAATGACTGCGATGGCGTCATGAAAACATGGATAAATGAAAATCTATAAGTTTAACCGGACACTGGTGAGACCACATCTGGAATACTGTGTACATATTGGTCTCCTTATTTAAGGAAGAATGTAAATGCATTAGAAGCAATTCAGAGAAGGCTTACTAGACTAATAACAGGAATAGGCAAGTTATTTTATGAGGAAAGATTGGACAGACTAGGTTTATGTCCGCTGGAGTTTAGAAGATTAAGAGGCGACTTGATTGAAAGATCCTGAGTGGTCTTGACAGGACGGATGTGGATATGATGGTTCCGATTGTGGGAGGATCTGGAATGAGGGGTGTCTGTTTAAAAATAAGGAGCCGCCCATTTCAGACAGATGAGAAGATTTTTTCTCAGAGGGTCGTGAGCCTTTGTAACTCCCGTTCTCAAAAAGCAGTGGAAGCAGAGCCTTTGAATGTTTTTGAGGCAGAGATGGATAGATTATTGATAAAGGAGGGGGTGAAATATTTCCGGGGGTCGCCTGGATGTTACGGTCAGATCAGCCATGATCTGTATTGAATGACAAAGCAGTCTCGAAGGGCAGCTCAGTCGCAAGGTTTTGGGTTCAAGTCCCCCTCCAAAACCTGAGCCCTAAAATCAAAGCTGACACTCCGTGCAGCACTGATGGAGTGCCACATTGTCAGCGATAACGTCTTTCAGATGAGATGATAAACTGGGGCTGCATGTGCCTGCTCTTGTTAATTAGAAATTTCACTGGCACCATTTCAAAGAAGAGCAGTGAGTTATCCCCGGCGTCCTGGCCAAAATTTATCCCTCAATCAACATCACCTCAACTTTTTACAATTTATATAAATGACTTGGATGAAGAACTCAAAAGTAAAGTTGCTAAATTTGCTGATGATACAAAATTAGGTCGGAAATTCATTTGTGAAGAGGACATAAGGGCACTACAAGAGACCATAGGTATGTTAAATGAATGGGTTAATATCTGACAAATGGAGGGCGCTGCTCCTGAATTGAGCTTTATCTGCTCAAACTGACATTTAAAAGGACATGCATTTATATAGCCCTTCAAGCTGCTTTATAGCATCTTTGAAGCACGGTCATTTTTGAAAGGCAGGAAACAACTAATTTTATACAAAGCAAATCGCAAAAATAACAATGTGATAATGGTCAGACATTCTGTGTTGTCATTGGTCAAACGAACATACAAACTATGACCTGGGGATAGCTAGCTGCTCTTCTTTGAAAAGGTGCTATGTGACCTTTGCCACCCACCAGAGCAAGCACATGTAGCCTCAGTTTACCATCTCATCCAAAAGACGACACCTCTGACAGTGTGGCACTCCCTCAGAACTCCATGGACTGTCATTGACTCCTAGTTCGTATGTTCATTTGAACAGTGACAATGGCGATTGTCACATTGTAATTTGTGTGTGAGTTTGCTTTGCACAAAATTAGTTGCCGTGTTTCCTACAACAATGACCACGCTTCAAAGTTACCTCTTTGTCTATAAAGTGGCATGAAGTAGTATATAAATGCAAGACTTTTTAATGTAAGTTTGAGCAGATAAAGTTCATTTCCGGAACTAGAAAAAAATCTCGAAATATTCAAACGCTGTGTCTGGGGGTTTGGGACCTGTGGATTCACATCTCAGGCAGTGCTCCACCCACAACGAGCGCCTGAAAAAGAGGCTGCACATCACAGAGTGTCTGAACAGGACTATGGGACAGACCAGTGGAAAATGGGAGGGGATTAAATCACATTCCGATTGGGATTGGTATTGAACTGTGTCCTCCTACAGGGAGATCATTCCTGCCAATCCAGAAGGGAGAAAACACAGGGTGTGACCCGTGTCACAACTCACTGGGGATAGTGCGCTGTATAATCAAGCCCCACTGCGCCCTGGGCCACGACAAATGTGAAAAGCTTGATCAAAGCACCAAATTTCCCCAATTCTACCTACCTGTTTAATTTTGGTTAACAGAATACGAGCACCGGGTTAGTAAACTTAATAAGTAAATAACTGTTTGTTAAACAACTTGACTTTAACAAGTGGTAAAAGAAAGAAATATGAACTGTTAACTTCTAACTCTATAACTTAAACTCTACCCCTTCTGAAATCCCACATACACACAACAAGATATAAAAGACAGACAAAACCTGGATTTTAAGGGTGGGATAAAACAGTTCAATAGCACCAATCCGGAGTACAGGATTCGACGCACTGATTTTAATTGATGTCTTCCAAATTCCCCTCAGTTCTCTGTTGATGACATGAGGTCGCCTTCCAGCACTTTCAGTCATTCGTTCATTGGTTGAGAACTTGCTTTTTCATGTTTTTAATGATGATTTTCCCTTTTACCTCTTTACAGGTTTTTTTTTAGAGAGAGCAGGTTACAGAGATATGAGTAAAAATCCAGCCAGCTATTCTTGTAGAATTAATGGAATCTTACACACAAAGAGAAAGAGGTTTTAGGTGTTTTGTATTTCCAGGCTAATTTTCTGTTGCATGGCTACCACACAAAACCTGGTCACCTCTTCAGGAGCCAATTAAAATATTATGGTGAGACATAAGTCCGGGACTCCTTTCCTGCACCAAACAGTCTTTCATGGCGCACTCTGTTCCAGGATAGCAACATTTGTATATATTTCTCACCCTGTTCCAGTAGACATATCTTTCAAACTGCAGCCATTGTAGTTTTAAATCCACAGTCCAACATAAATGCAGAAAAATAAAAATGTTAGAGTTAAGTAAAAATTTCTATATAAGGTTTCTATTTCTGTGTTCTTAGTAAAATTAAGGGTTAGCAGAATTTTCCAGGCAAGCCTTGTTGGCCATAAAGGTCCGTGTCAGCAGAGTTCTCCAGACATACCTTGGGAGTCATAACATATTAACGGTTTGGGAGACAGAACGGAGTTGAAGATAAACAGAAAAGGATGAGAACAGCTGGTACCAGGACGAGTCAGGCTAGGACAAGATAAGGGGAGCTTTACTTGAGTAAGGGAAAATATGTACATGGGACAGGGCAACACCTGCTTATTATGTGATTATGTATTGACAAAGATTGGAATTCAAATAATGTACTGTCTACGTGACCAATAGGGTATAAAAATGTTGGCTTTCTTGTAATCAGTAGAATTCTGCGTTAGGCAGACTAAGACAGTTTCTCCCTGCGTTTGCTTGAATAAACCAATCGTTAAACTATATCTGAGTCTCCTGTGGTCGATCCTTAGATGCTACCACTTCCTGCTCGAAAGAATCCCGTCTCGGAACTGAGACATAAACAGACATTTTATTAAGGTTGTAAAAATACACCCCTTACGCAGCCCAGCGGAATTTCCTTATATTCATTTCAAGGGGAGGAAAATCTGGGCAGTTCCTGTCATTGGCGATAATCCTTCCCGCCGGACGGAATTCTACTCAATTTTGGAAAATATTCTCGCCTGTCATCAGCATGGGGAGAGTTCTGTCATTATCTTTAAAATAAGAGCGAGGTCATTCAGGGGTGAAATCTCGAAGCATTTTTTTAACGAAGTGCAAGTGCTGTTTTGGGGGGAGGGGTGTTTAAAATAATTTGGCAGGGGGATGGGATACAGAGTGGAGGCACAGGAGGGGATGATGCAAAGCCAAATTTGGAAAAGAAACGAAGTCAGTCTGGAAGGAAGAGCAAATATAGACCTGTTAAGGCAAGGGAATAATGCAAGGCTGGATTGCCTCTATTTTAACCAAAGTATCCTTACAAGGCATATGAATTGAGGACGTTGATTAACACATAGGAATATGATATTGTTGCTATCACAGAGGCATGGTTGAGGGGAGGGAAGGACTGGTAACTCAATATTCCAGGGTTTAGAATCTTCAGACGTGACAAGGGGGATGGAAAGAGGAGGGAGCATTGCACTATTGGTCAAGAAGCCTATTGCTGCAATGAGGAGGGATGGCATCTTAGAAGGTTCCTCAAATGAGGGCAAATGGGGAGAACGTAAAAACAAAAAGAGGGCAATCACTTTGCTGGGAGGCCTCCAAATAGTCAGGGGAGATAGAGAAGCAGATATGTAGGCAAATCTCAGAGAAGCAAAAGATAATAGGGTATTAAGGGTAGGGGATTTCAACCATATTAACTCGGATAGTGCTAGAGTGAAAGGCTTAGAGGGGGCAGAATTTTTGAAGTGTATCCAGGAGAGCTTTCTGAGCCAGCACATAGAAAGTCCTACTAGAGAAGGGCGAGGAAAGAAGCCGGGCAAGTGATAGAAGTGTCAGTGGGGGAGCATTTCGGGGATAGTGACCATAACTCTGTAAGATTTAAGGTAGTTATGGCAAAGGGAAAATATGGGCCGGAAATAGAGGTCCTGAATTGAGGGAAGGCCTATTTAAATGTAAGAAGACATGACCCGGCCAAAGTGAGTCGGAGGAGCTCCATGTTGCAAAGTCTACTTGTTACAAAGTGGGAGTCATTCAAAAAGGAAATAGTGAGAGTTCAGGGCCAACATGTTCTCGTAAAGAAGAAGGGTAGGACCAACAAGTCTCGGGAATCCTGGATGTCAAGGGATATAAGGGATTGGATAAGGAAAAATAAAGGAGGCTTATGGCAGATACAGAGGGCTTAAAACAGCAGAAGCCCCAGAGGAGTGTAGAGGGATACTTAAATAAGTAATTAGGAGAGCGAAGAGGGGACACGAAGAAACATTCGCAGGCAAGGCAAGGGGAAATCCTAAGGCATTTTATAAATATATTAACGGCAAGAGGATAACCAGGGAAAGAGTAGGGCCCATTAGGGACCAAAGTGGCACTCTGTGCGTGGAGCCGGAGGACTCAACATTAAAGTTTTTAAATGATTACTTTCCATCTGTGTTCATTATGGAGAAGGACGATGTAGGTGTAGAAATCGGGGAGGGGGACTGTGTACTTGTACAAATTAACATTGAAAGAGAGGAGGTATTAACGGTTTTAGTGGGCTTAAAAGTGGATAAATCCCCAGGCCCAGATGAGATGTATCCCAGGCTGCTATGTGAGGCAAGGGAGAAGATTGCAAGGGCTCGAACACTAATTTTCAAACCCTCTCTGGCCGCAGGAGAGGTGCCAGAGGGCTGGAAGTCAGCGAATGTGATAACTTTATTCAACAAAGGTAGTAGGGATAAACCAGGTATAATGAATCTATTAATGTACATAAAATTTGGGAAGATATTTTTCTTTTAAAAAAGAGGTTTAGTTTGTGGGTACGTCTTAATTGCATTAAAGCCAGCTAGTCTGGGTGCTTTGATATGTACTAGTTTTGAGTTGTAAGACAGATAGCATGCAGTTGCATGTTTTCAATAGAGCGTTCAAGAAGTGGGGTGAAAATTGATGCCTTTCGTGCAGCTACGAAGCAATATGTTTATATTACTAATAAAATTGGGATTATGAAAGAGGTTTCGTTGTTTAAAGGTGAAGTTTTGTGTGCGGGCAGAGGCAATGTAAGATCAAAAGGCAGCTGCAAGCCTCCAACTGGCTTCACGTGAAAAGAACCTCATTTTGAATTCGTAAATTAAAAATGCTTTGCCTGGTGTTTGGTTAAGTCTATGAATTGCTATTGCCTTAATGGAGATTAGTTTGGGAATTTGTTAAAAAGATATGATAGTAGTAATTTGTAGCCATGCGTACATATAGTTTAACCTGCGTAAATTAATAAAATGTTTCAAGTAGTTTAATGTAAAACCTCGAGAACTAGTGGTCTGATTCCTGAGTTTAGAGTCGCTTCTCAAACATAACACTTAAAATTATTGGTTATGACCATTGTTTAAAGTTTCCTTCTGGGATTTTTAAAAATAACTCCACTTTACCAACAGCCAGTAAGTCTAACATCAGTGTTAGGGAAACTATTGGAAACAATTTTGAGGAACAAGATTAAGCTCCACTTCGAGAGGCAGGGATTAATCAGTAATAGTCAGCTTGACTTTGTCAGGGTAATACCATGCCTAACAAATTTGATTGATTTTTTAGAGGAGGTGACTAGTTGTGTAGATGAGGGCAGTTGATATAGTCTACATCGACTTCAGTAAGGCTTTTGACAAGATCCAGCATGGGAGAATTGTCAAGAAGGTAAATGCCCATGGGTTCCAGGGCAATTTGGCAAATTGGAACCAAAATTGGCTTAATGGCAGGAGGCAGAGGGTGATTGTCAAAGGTGTTTTTTTTGTGATTGGAAGCTTGTGATGTACCGCAGGGATCGGTGGTGGGACCCGTGCTGTTTCTAGTGTACATTAACGATTTAGATGTGAATATAGGGGGTATGATAAGCAAGTTTGCAGATGACATGAAAATTGGTGGTGTCATAAACAGTGAGGATGAAAGCTTTAGATCACAGCGCGATATAGATGGGCTGGTAAGATGGGCAGAGCAGTGGTAAATGGAGTTTAATCCTGAGAATTGTGAGGTGATGCATTTTGGGAGGACTAACATGGCAAGGGAATACACAATGAATGGTAGGAACCTAGGAAGTACAGAGGGTCAGAGGGACCTTGGTGTACATGTCCATTGATCCCTGAAGGCAGCAGCACATGCAGATAAGGTGCTTAAGATGGCATATGTTATACTTGCCTTTATTAGCCGAGGCATAGAATATAAGAGCAGGGAGGTTATGTTGGAGCTGTATAAAACGCTAGTCAGGACACAGGCGGAGCACTGTGTGCAGTTCTGGTCGCCACACTATAGGAAGGATATGATTGCACTGGAGAGGGTGCGGAGGAGATTCACCAGGATGTTGCCTGGGCTGGAAAGGTTCAGCTACGAAGAGGGACTGGATAGGCTAGGGTTCGCTTCCTTAGAGCAGAGAAGGCTGAGGGGGGACCTGATAGAGGTGTGCAAAATTATGATGGGCATAGATAAGGTAAATAAGAAACTCTTTCCCTTAACAGAGGTGTCAATTGTCAGGAGTCATAGAATTATGTTAAGGCGCAGGAGGTTTAGAGGGGATTTGAGGAAAACATTTTCATACAGAGGGTTTTTGAAATCTAGAACACAGTGCCTGAGAAGGTAGTGGAGGCTGGAATCCTCACAACATTTAAGCAGTAATTAGACGATCATTTGAAACGCCATAGCATACAGGGCCAAGCGCTGGAAAATGGGATTAGAATAGATCGATCCTTGATGGCCAGCATGGACACAATGGGCTGAAGGGCCTGTTCTTGTGCTGTATACCTCTATGACTCTATCTGCAGGGCAGTTCATCCAATTTTGCCACAAGCCCCTAGATGTTAGTGAGGAGGACTTTGCAGGTTCACAGGGCTGATTTTGTCATTGTCTTTTCCGGTGCCCAGGTTGCTGCCAGGTGGTCTGTCTGGTTTCATTCCTTTTTCTAGACTTTGCAATGGGACTGAGTGAACAACTAGGCCATTTCAGAAGGTATTACGAGTCAACCATGCTGCTGTGGATATGCAGCCAGCAAACGACAGATTTCCTTGTGTAAAGGTATTAGTGAACCAGGTGGATCTTTTTGACAATCGACAATGGTTTAATGGTCACTATTACTGAGGTTAGCTTTTTGATACCAGATTTATTAACTGAATTTAAATTCCACCAGCTGCCTTGCTGGGATTGGAACCTGTATCCCCACAGCAGTAGCCTGGACCTCTGGATTACTAGTTTGTTGACATTAACACTATGCCACCACCTCACCCACTCTGCCCTCACCCTGAGTACGGACCGTACTCAAACAGCCTGTACTTTCTAAACTCAGACCATAGCGCCTAACATCAGATGTGATTCCACGATTGGGCAGCACTTACTGAACAAACTCAATTACACTACAATATTACATGAACAACCAATTCAAGAATAACAGTCAGGCTTGTAATGGGACTCACTTACGCTTGCCAGAAGCGACATAAAATCACACACAGGGCTCTGCCCTCTGTAAACAAAAAGAACATGTCCAAACATTGCACCTTTTTCAACTGAACAGAAGTTCTTTTTCGGTGAGCAAGAAGTCCCTGGGGGTATTTCCCATGACAATAACTCAATCAATCTCAGTTGACTTGACTGGTTTGAATTTCAAAAAAGGTTTGGACAGAACTGTTGCCTCGCACATTCACCATGGCAATGTCTCGACCGATGAGTGCCCACTTGCTTACCTATCAGTCCCTTTTTGCCATGCAGTATAAATTGTTGTTCCGTTTGAAATTTAGTATTCTTGAAATTCTGTCCTGTTGAGTTCAAGGCAGAAAGAATCGACAGCATGTCTCTTTTTGCAGCAATAATCAAATTCTACACTACCAAGCAACTATTCGTACACTGAGAGTTCGTCCTGCATTTTTAAACAAAAATTCTGGCCTCGGGTGCCTCGGAGGGATCCCTTGAATAGAGGCCTAAGTTCTGTAGTTGTTTGCAAGGACTGAAAACAGCAGACAATCCACACCATCATCTCTCCAGACTTCCTCTGTTACCAAACATTCAAACCTCAGGTTGTCAACTGACTCTGGAGTCGTGGCAGGCGTTAATTGTATTTCAGTGGCAATGCTTGGACCTGAGTCATAAGGTCATCACAGAATCCTGAACTCATAATGCAGGCAAGACTTTCCTGTGCACTACTGAGGGAGTGCTATATTACAAACATAGGAGAATGTGAACTTTTCCCTCCCCAGAAGATCTGTATTTGGATGAGCTGATAAATCGATGCCCATTCTACGCCCTCCAGTGGACATAAAAAAAAACTATAGTATTATTCGAATATGAGCAGGGGAATTATTCCCGGCACAAAAGCAAATACCACAGATGCTGCAGGTCTGAGATACAAACAGAAAATGCTGGAGGTATTATTTCATCATGTGTTAACAAAAACCTGTTTCTCGAGCTCTTTCCTTAGCAACTGTCTCTGGCTCCATCTACACCATGTGGATTCAAATTGAGATTCCATCCTCTGTGTTTGGGATCTATCTAGCATTATGGATATCTCTCAGACATTCAGACTTCCTCGAACTGATGTTCTCCCCACATCATAAGATCATGTCATGTGTCTCAATGTCATGTGTCACCATGTGCACACTCTCAATGTTTCTATGAAGATGCACTGGCTCATTCTAACTCAAAGGTGTCCTACTCCATTGTTTCATTTTATCCTTGCCTCATTCAGACGTTGAACATGTTTTTTTTTAATATTCCATTCAGGTGTGAAGGATCATAACGTTCTCCACCTTATGGATACACACACCCTCCGGATTATTCCTTCACTTCCCTTCCCTCTGACATTACTTCCACTTTGACTCTCACCACTTACCAGGGATTCACAATACAATCTGACCTTACTCTCTCTGACACTGAACGATCTGTCAAAGGCCTCAGTGTCACATCTGTACATTCTCAACTCTATTAATTTCGAACTCAGCAACACATTAAGCTTTTCTTCAATTGTCTCTGCTTCCTTGCTCACTTATATTGTCAGGAGAGTTCCTGCCAGACAGCGGACCCTTCTACCCATCCAATGTTCTCCCTCCACTTGGACACCTCTCACTGGCCTCTTATCTTTTCTAGATCTTTTCATTGACAACTGCTGACGTGAGATCAGCTGTTTCAATTTATCTGTTCCTCTCACTCAACGTATCTCCCTCTGAAATTGCAGCACTCCCTTCTGTCAAATCCGTTCATAACATGGTCATTAAACCTATTGACAAGTGTGATGCAGATGTTGTCTGACATACTGGCCTCTACCAACAGAAATAAAATGACAACTTTGTGGCACTTCTTCCTACCTCCTTGGGCCATGATTCCACTACCAAGCATCAAACCAATGTAGTTAGAATGTCACTGACCTCATCTCCTCAGGAGATCTTCCCTGCACATCTCCAAACTCATAGTGCCCCAAGACGGAATAGCCCACCTCTACCTTCAAAATCCAGAACAGGATTGCCCTGCTTAATCTATTGTTTCAGTCTGTTCCTGACCACACTGAACATATTTCTTCCTATTTTGAATCGATTCTTTCTCCCCCTTCCCTGTTTCATATTACTTACATTGTGACTCTTCCATTTTCCTTAGATCACTTCAGCAGTTTCCAGTTTCCTGAGCCCAACCAACTCTTTCTTCGACCATGAATGTCCAATCCGTCTACATGTCCGTTCCCCACCTGGATGGTTGTAGTAATTTTCTTTACCCTTCTCTTCATCTCACACCAGTACACAGTTATTTTCTTGAATGTTTTTATGCATTGATAAGTTATTAAAACAATAAACTGATATAATCACAATGTCAAAAGCAGAAAATGTACTTCATACATCCACTTGTTCCTGGAACGGGGGCCTAAGCAATCCACATCCGCAACTGCCCTCCTCCACTTGGCTGAAGCTATCACATTGAGCAAATATTGCTTCAACTCCAATGATTTCATGCTAATAAAAGGTGTTTCCATGTGTCCCAGATATGACTGACTTTTTGTGGGGTATGTCCAACACTCCTCGTTCCAATCCTACACATGTCCCTTCACTCAATCCTTTTTTTTTGGTGTATTGACTAATTTATCAGCGCTGCTCCCTGATTTTGCCCTGAACCAGAAAATGTAATTGGCTTTGATTTGAATTTCCACCCATTTCTCACCATCACCTGGTCCATCTCCTCCCTTCCCTTCCTTGACTTTCCTGTCTCCATTTCTGGGGACATGCTGTCAACAATATTCATGATAAACCCACTGACTCCCACAACTAACTTGACTACAATTCCTCAGATCTCACTTCCTGTTAGTACTCTGCTCCATTTTCCCAGTTTCTCCATTACACCTGTTCAGGCAATGCAACTCTGCATAATAGCACTTCCAATAACAACTGAGAATTCCGTCCCACTGTGATTGTTAGGTCCCTCCACCTGGTCTGATCTATTTCCAGCGCTTCTCTTCTAAACCCTTTCTCTCTCTCTCCCAACAATGATTGAGTCCTCATCTTCCACCCCACCAGCCTACACATTCAACAGATCAACCTCCGTCATTTCAACCATCTCCAACATGACACCATCACCTGACCTCGTCTTTCAGCATTCCAAAGGGATTGTTCGCTCTGCAATACCCTGGTTTCCTTCTCTGTCACCAACAACACACCCTCCATTTCTTGAAGGACCTTTCTATTCAAGCACAGGAAATGCTTCACGTGCTCCTTTACCTCATTGATTCTCACGATCAAAAGCCACAAATATTCCTTCCACTGAAGCAATGATTTGCTTGTACTTTTTTCAATTTAGTATGCTGTGTTTCCTGCTCACGATGCATCATCCTCTACATTCTACAAAGCAAAATGATTTGCGGAAGAATTCCATTCAGTCCGCAAGAATGACTCTGAGCTTCCTTTTGCTTGTCATTTTATTTCTCCACCTTGCGCCCTGTCTGGCCGTTCTGCCCTTGGCTAGCTACAGTGTTCCAATGAAGTTTAACACTTGCTCGAGTAACAACACCTCATCTTTTGACTACACACTCTACTGCAACACTGAGTGAAACAATTTTAGATCATAATCTCTGCCTCCATTTCATAACTTTAATTATCTATTTAATTTGCAGATTGCTGCTATCCCAACATCCACGTCCAATTTGAACACATCTTTTGCTTCTTTACCCATTACCACAAAACCTTTTGTCACTTAATCTCTCCAATCTTTGACCCCATCGCAAAACTCTTTGATCCCCCCTAGAACTTGCACTTACTTAAACTTATTACATTTTTAATTTTAATAAAAGTAGAAAGTGTGCAAAATGCTCTGTATATTCAGCAGCACTTGTGGAGAGGGAAAGAGTTAACATTTTCAGAAGAAGAATCATATTCGACTGAAACATTAACTCACCATGATGTGCTGAGTATTTGCAGTATTTTCTGTTTTTACTTTGAGCATCTACAGTATTTTACTTTTATTTTACCATTCTATCTTTTTTCATTCCCGATGAAGGGTCACCATGGACCTGAAACATTATTCTGTTCCTCTCCACAAATGTTGCCTGATTTGCTGAGTATTTCAAGTATTTTGTATGTTGTATTTCAGAAATCTCCCGATGCCATGGCTCATATTAATTCCTTGATCAGTACAGAAAAAAATAGATGTTCTGCTTCTTTATTTCATTGCTGTTTGTGAGAGCTTGCTGAGCTCAAATTGGCTGATATACATTGCAACAGTGATGTTTGGAACTAAAGATAGATTTTAGTAAATTATGTGGCTATTTGTATGTGTTAGGAGCAAGCTCTAGCTTTAAGTTTATTTATTTTTTCTTTGTGGGAAAAAAGGTGAAACCTCGGCCTAATTTCATTTAAGAGTGGAGCCAGCAGGGCCAGAGCTTTGTTTCTATTCCTGCATTTTAATGAGATTTTACGACCCTTGAATTGGATTAGGAAAGTTAAAACATAGTAGAAAATTTGTGCTGTTGCCTTGCAACAGAAGGTCCACAGAGAGACTGGGAGAAACAGAAAGCAGTTTAAGTTCAGTTGGTTTGTGAATACCACAAGGTGAAGACAGAAAGACCTCAGAACAAAAAAGAAATGTTGAAAAATCAGGGAGTGGGCCAAGAAGGCTTTCTCGTCAAAGAAAAAGAAGAGGGGTCTGAAAAAGGTCCTTTTCAGCTTAGTTAAAGTAAGGCGCATAAAAACGGCTCCAAATTAAAGAGACAGAGCTGCAGGAAGCAGACTTAAAGCTTGAAGCCAGAAGATCCGAGGAGACAGCCAAAGGGAGGTGACTCCTTACTAAGAGCCTGTGAAGCAGTGGTGTTCTGTTTGCATGGCGGAGTATCTGGGAGAATGTGTGGAAGGCAAAGCTTTAATGCACATTGTGATCAAAGGGAGAGGAACATTGAAAGGAGAGATTGAAACCCTGGGGTGTGGATCCTTGTTGAAGATGTGTCAGAGAAATTATCATTTGAAAGAAGATTCCAAGGTGAGTTCTTCGAGTGTAGAGATTGCAAAACCTCATGTGATAGACAGAGTTTCAGTGAGACCTGTTGGCTCACAGTGTGACCAGTATCTGCGGGGAATTGATGTGAGATCAATAGAATCTCCTTTGGGTGGCATCTGTCACTTAGCTTCAGAGTGTGGTGTGCCTGACCATTAGTCACCTATTGATTTACATGGATTGTAAACTTACTGTGAACATTAGAGTATCAGATGGATTTTGTAACTTGTACCAAAGTTAAAACTCTGTATATGTGTGAAAGGTATGACTGTGGCTCAAGGAGTAGTGCAATATAGTAACCTGTGCTTGTTTAATAAATGTTTTATTCTTATGTTAAAATTTTGTGAGCAGACTCTGTGACTCTGTTCAGAAGCCGCCCTCCATGTTTCTAAACAAACATTGTAAATTCGGAGCTATCAAGCGAGGTTCCTTCCAGGGATTGGGTGACTATATTTCAAAAGTATTTCGCGCGTTCTAAAGCGCTTCTGGATGACTCGGCATCATGACTGGTACTATATAACTAGTCTTCATTTTCCTTCCAGCAGCATTTTTTAACCTTTATTCATGGGATGTGGGCATCGCTGGCTGGGCAAGCATTTATTGTCCATTCCTAATTGCCCTTGTTCAGTGGGCATTTAAAAGCCAACCACATTGCTGTGGAGCTGGAGTCACACGTAGGCCGGATTTCCTTCTCTAAATGGATTAGGTAACCAGATGGGTTTTTAGGCAGTGGTTTCATGGTCATTCATTTTATTCCAGATTTTTTTCTTTGAATGCAAATGTCATCTTCTACCGTGGTGGGATTCGAACGCTATCGCCGGCGCAACACCCTGGGTCTCTGGAATACCAGCCCAGAGATAATATCACTACCTCCCCACTTAGCCCAGTCGAACTTGACCTAAATATCTCGGCACCTGTTATCGAAAATAACTCATTGACATTTCTGGCTCTTTCTGCTTTAAGGTGAGAGGCTGCAATCATTAACAGAATTCAGTTTATGTTTCTGGACCTGACGCCGTGTTTGTACTTGACAGCGAGTTCCCCTGAAGCAAGTGCAATGAAATATCGATCTGCCGATTTCCGCCTCCTCCCTGCCCCTTCTCTCCCTTCTCCCATTACCAACGCTCCATGAAACTTTACCCTCTCTGACAGCGTTCGGCCATTCTTTTCCATACTGCACACCCGTGTATCTTTCATACCGCCCTGTGTCTTGTTTGTCAATGTGAATGCCGACCGGGCACAGACTAGTATATACTAATAATTTCCTGAGTGTTGTAGTGACCTTCGTCGGCGGATCCATGAACTGAAGGTGTGCAGCACCTGAATAAGATCGAAAATGAAATCGGTTTGAATCAGCAACTGCCGAGTGTGAACATGGATTCCAGAGAGGAGGGAGAGAATTTCAGAGGTTTTAAATTGTCCCATTTGTCTTGATTTCTTCACCTATCCGGTAATAATAGATTATGGACACAACTTCTGCCGCTCCTGCATCACCCAGTGTTGGGAAAAGAAGGAGATAAACTCCTGCCCGGAATGTAGAGAGAAGTTTCCGGAAAGAAACCTCAGGGTAAATCGGCCTTAGCGAATCTGGCCGAGAAAGCTCGAAAATTAAAGCTGAATCCGATAAAGAAGGAAAGTAAACTTCACTGTGAGGAACATCAGGAAGAACTGAAGCTGTTTTGTGAAACTAACAAGAAATGGATCTGTCTGATTTGTGGAGATTCGCGGGAACACAGAGAGCACCGCTTCCTGCCGATCGATGAAGCTGTTGAAATCTACAAGGTAAGAGGGAAAATATTTTACAGGCTGATTATTTTGCGAGATTCTTACGGTTTCACTATTTAATTCTGGTATTTTCTCCCTAAATCTCTGGATCGACTGAAATTGTCCTTATTTTCTGTCACACGGAAGAAATCAGAGATTCTAGAAACGGAACTGAAACAGAAGCGGAAGATTTCGGAAGTTAGGGTAAGGTCCCTGTGCTGATTTTCCGGCATCTCGCTTAGTCTAGTTCCCTTTATCGCGGGGCATTAATTATGTTTCACATTTCATTTGTTAGAAACAATCGAGCAGTCTGCAGACCCGCATAACATCCGAGTTCACTAAAATGCACCAGGTTCTCACTGAGAAAGAGCAGCGTTTACTCAGAGATCTCAGGGAAGAAGAGGAGAGGATTCTAGAATCAATGGAGAAAAACTTTCGAGAGATTCAGAAGAATTTAATTTCGATTGAGGAGAAGCTCTCAAATTTGCAGAAACAGATGGAGCAAAAAGACGAGCTGATATTTCTGAAGGTGAGGGAACAGATTGAGGGTCGGTTCAGTCAGTGCAACTTCACACAGTCAGATAAAGTCTGCGGATAAGAGTGAAATAAATGTAGTATATACTGAAAAAAAGCTATGGACCTGAACTGAATTAATGTCTATTCAGGTCGGTTCTGCTGTTGTCGCCGAACTATTCCCACACTGTCTGCAGAATCCCTGGAAAACCTGCAAACTCCTGGGAATTAGTTGTCGCGATTTTTAAATTTTGTTTCCCACTATTTCCGTGTTGCCCCTGATTAATGTTCTGCTTGAACTCCTGTTACAATCCACTTCCAGCTCCAGACGAGTGTGTGGTATAGTGATGCTTGAGAATCACTGTGTTTGTGACAGGAACTGACTTTGAGATCCAGTGTGTGACACAAAGTTTAGACTTAAAAACATAATCCTATCAGCAATCCACAGGGTTTCAAGTCGGCTTATCTTGCCTGTGCTGATTTAGTGGAAAAGTTATCAAATTCGTCCTACCCTGCTCTTTCCCCCGATAGAGGTGAACGTTTCACTTGGTGGAGTAGGCTGGGCCTCTACTCATTGGAATTTAGAAGAATAAGAGGCGACCTAATTGATACATATAGGATTCTTAGGGGGCTTGACAGGGTAGATGCTGAGAGGTTGTTTCCCCTTATGGAACATTCTAGGACCAGAGGGCATAAGGTTAGCGTAAGGGGTCGCCCATTTAAGACAGAGATGAGGAGGATTTTTTTCTCTTAGAGGGAAGTGGACCTGTGGAATTCTTCACGGCAGAGGGTTGTGGAAGTTGGGTCGTTAAGTACATTCAAGGCTGAGATGGACAGATTTTTAATCAGTAAAGGAATCAAGGGTTAGAGGAAAAGTCAGGGAAGTGGGTTATCAGATTAGCCATGATCTCATTGCATGGCGGGGCAGGCTCGATGGACCGAATGGCCTACTTTTGCTCCTATGTCTTATAGTCTGATGGTCTTATGGGTGGGGACAATTTATATGTATATATATATATATACACAAAGCCCTGCTTTCTCCGGCTTGTCAGCACATTCCAGATCAACAAACGTCATTGCTGATAGAACATTCTCCATTTTTTTCAATCATCCTGAACATTTGTGCATTTCGTCTCCATAGTCTATCCCCGCACTGTCTATAAAACTCCACCACTTAGTTTATATTGCCTCTCCTTATTCGCCCATCAAACTGCATCTCTTTGCACTTAACGTGTTAGGTCTCATCTGCTCTGTGTCTGGTTACTTAACCAGCCCGTCTGTATCCTCCTGGGAAAAAAAGTAGGGCAGTGGGGCTAGTTGACTTCTTGTTGCGGAGATCGAACACGGACACGGCGGGACAAATGGCCTCTTACCCTATGATTTTGTATTTCATCCTTACTTTGCGTGTTTTACTTATTTCAGGAGGAAACTTGTTCGAAGAGAAGGTAGGAATTGCGCTTTTCTGAAACTCCGCACAGTTGGTAAAATGTTATGGTTGTTGGCGGATTTTTTTCCCGGTTACCATCGCAGGGTTGGACCCGATTTTCAATCGCACAAAACCTATTCACTTACACAGTGTTAAAATTAGACGCCATTAAAGGGTTGTTAGTCAATGACAAATCTGCAATATAGCTCACGCACAAGTTTTTTTTACAGTAACAACTTTAATTGCAGTGGTTTAATAGTATTAGATTTTTTGGAATAATTGAAGTTTTACGGCACCGAGAGCGGCCACTTGGCTGATCGAGTCTGTGCCGGCCGAAAAACGAGCCACCCAGCCTAATCCCACTTTCCCGCATTTCGTCCGGAGCCCTGCAGGCTACGTCACTTAGGGTGCATATCCAGACAGCTTTTAAATGAGTTACGTGTTTCCGCCTCTACTGCCCTTTCAGGCAGTGAGTTCCCGGCCCCCACAACCCCCTGGGTGAAAATGTATTTCCTCATCTGCCCTCTAATCTTTCTACCAATCATTTTAAATCTTTGGCCCCTGGTCACCGACATCTCTGCTAAGATAAATAGGCCCTTCCTATCTACTCTATTTAGGCCCCTCACGATTTTCTTACATCTCAATCAAATCTCGCCTAAGCCGCCTCTGTTCTAAGGAGAACAAACCCAGACTATGCAACCTTTCGTCAAAGATGCACTTTTTTAGTCCTGGCAACATCCTTGTAAATTTCCTCTGTATCCTCTCTAATGTAATTACATCCCTTCTGTAATGAGATGACCAGAACTGCATACAGTACTTAAGTTGTGGCTTAATTAATGTTTTATACAGTTGTGGCTTAACTAATATTTTATATAGTTCAAGCATAACTTTCCAACTCTTATATTCTATGGTTGGCTCATAAGAAAGGATTCTATGTGCCTTCTTAACTACCTTATTGACCTGCTGCTACTTTCAGCAATCTGTGGACATTCACTCCAAGGTCCCTCACTTCCTTCACACCTTTCATTATACTCCCATTTGTTGCGTAACTCTTGTTTGATTTCTCCAAGTGCATCACTTCATACTTCTTTGTGTTGAATTCATTTACCACTTTCCTGCCAGAGTCATTGATTGATTCATGCATCAGTGCTGAGAAATCAACCGTATAACCCAAGCACGATTCCAAGAGTTCCATCTTTATCCTTTGCCTTTGAACATTGAATTTTAATCTTTGGCCGAATTCTGTCATTTCTATAGTATTTTCATTCGTGTGTGTGTGTGCTTCTGTGTGTGTGTATGTGTGTGTGTGAGAGAGAGAGAGAGAGAGAGACTTAGGGTATGTTGAAAGAGAAATTAATACAAATTAATATTCCATACCGTATGTTGATAAGCTTTGCCCTTCTATTCCACAAGAATGGTTTCATAATAAACCAATAAGTTTGTTATTTATTGAAAGAAGTCTGGGTTCTCTTTTAAGTTGAATACCAGTCGTGAAGGTAAACATTGGTGAGCAATTTGATCTTTGAAACTATTGGTATGACCTGGGGAGTAGTGGGACTAGATCAACTGCGTAATCCTCCTATCCCAGTCATAACACACTGGTTTACCTTCAAGTCGCTGTTTCCAGTCCATTTTGCTGAATTACACCTCAGCAGACTGAAATTGGCCTTGCCCCAATTTAGAATTTTAGCTCCCATTCCATTTTTATCCTTTTCTATAATTTTGTTGAAACTGGCTGAATTATGATCAGCATCACAAAAATTCTCTCTCACTGTCGCTCCTTCCACCACAGCTTCATTTCCTAAAACTAATGCCAGAACCGCACCCTTGTTGGACTGGCTACATACCGGCCACAAAAGTTTTTCTCAATGTACCCTTAGAATTCTGTTCCCTCCATTCCTTTCACATTAAAACGATCACAGTTATATTGGAGTAGTTAAAATCCCCTACTATTACTGCCTTTTTCTTGGCACTTCACAGAGATTTGCCTACATAATTGTTTTTCTACCTCCCTCTGACTGTTTGAGGGTCTACATTCCGAGTAGCGTGACTGCCCCTTTTTTTGTTCCTAAGCTCAATCATATGGCCTCAATAGATGATCATTCAACGTATCATCCCTCCTCATACCCAAATTGCTTCTCTAGCCAAAATTGCCGCACCCCTTCCCTTTTCATCATCCTCTCTATCGCTTCTGAAAGCCCCGTTATCAGGAATGTTGAGCTGCCATCCCTGGCCCTCTTTAAACCATGTTTTTGGAATAGCTATGATATAATACTGCCATGTTTCTAGTTGTGCCCTCCGCTTGTCTGCTTTATTTGCTATACTCCTTGCATTGAAGTATATACCCCTGGCCACAGCCACACTCTCTTTTTTCTCTTTTCGATCTTTTGTTGCCTCTGACTCCCAGGCTCACTCACTGGATTTCTGCCTTCCACTACCATTTCACATTTATATTACTCTTCGACAATATTGCATTAAATGTCAAGGTTGCATGTAAAAAGTACAACCTAGTCCCCAGGCCCGGAGAGATTTACTTGCAGTCTAAAGGCTGCGTGCCTGGCTGAGGGATTCTGACTTATCCTGAGAGAACCACAAATAAGAACATCAAAAAGGAGTAATAGCAGATCATTCGGCCCCTCAATCCCATTCAGCCATTCACTACATGCTGTTTGATCTTCTGTCTCAACTGCAGTTTTCCGTGCACTTCCCATATCCCTTGATTCCCTGGGTGAACAAAGACCTGTCTCACTCACCCTTAAATATTATCAGTGATGAAGCATCAATGGCTCTCTGGGGTAGGGTATTCCAAAGATTCACAGCCCTTTGAGTGAAGACATTTCTCCTCATCCACAAGCCCCAAGTTTCAATGGAGTCGGTCACCCTTTTACCTGCAGCTCCTGACTAACCTGAGAAAGACATACCATAAAGTGGTAACGGGTACTATTTTTGTACGATCATACAAGCTTGCTCTGTAACAACAGCAGCAATAACTTGTATTCATATAGCACCTTCAACATATTAGAAACTTCCAAGGTTCTTCACAGAAGTGATATAAAGAAAAAAAGCATTGAAGCGATGCCACATTAAAAGAGATGACGCATGTAGATTTTAGAGAGCATTTTAAAGGAAGAAAGAGAGGTAGAGAGGTGTAGGGGGAGGAAATTCCAAAGATTAGGGCCCCAGCAGCTGAAAGCTTGGCCAACAATGGGGGAGTGACTAAAATCAGAGATACGTTCAAGCCTTGTGCCTTTTTTGAAATAGCTGGGAGCTTGGGGAGGTTATAGTTCCTCCTTGCTTTCTCCATGGCAACACATCGGCCAAACAGAGTCGATTTTCCAAACAATCAGCAACCTTCCCTCCCAATGTATAAATTGTTGCGATCGTTTGAAATTTGGCATTCTTCCATTTATCCGGATGAGTGCAAGGCAAAAAGCTTCAGCAAAATGTCTCTATATTCAGCAACATTCAACATCTGAGATGTTGGAGGGGCCAGAAGTAGAGAAGGGCAGGTGTTATGGAGGTTTGTTGGGCTCACGTATTGCATAAACTGGAAAATAAGCTGCAGATTTATTTTTAACGTCACACTGCTTCTAATACTTTCAGCCTTTGTTTTTGTTCTTAATGATTTTTAAATATAAAACATCAAGTGTGTAAGCTAAATGTTATCTTCCCCTGTAATTTGTGGTATCCCGATAACTAACCTGTCTTCAGGGCATGTTTTTTTTTTCTTGACATGGGTGTTTCCATCTCTACCTTTGCATTTCTAAGTTATGTTTTGCTCTGTTATAGAAACAATATTAACGTTTCACTCTGTACTACATTGGCCCTATCATGAAAAATGCCGAAAGGTAGGGGTGTTAGGATGGCTTGATCAGTTAAATAATTTCTTAAATATTCCAACAAAGGCCAATTTATAACATTAACTGTTTAATATTTACAGGATTAGTGATAAGAGTCACACACTCTCAGTAACAGATGCCGCCCTGTCTATCGGAAAGTTCAATGGACCTTTAGAGTACACAGCGTGGAGAGAAATGAAAACCGCCATTAACACCGGTAAAACTCCTATATAAATTTCCTGATTTTCAATCCAGCTGTGAAGGGATTAAAGGAGACCCAAGGCCCCAGACTAAATACTCATTGCCAGTTGTGAATTCTCCAGAGGACCTCTGTTTTCAAATTTTGTTTTCCTCTTCATACCCCTGGGAAGTGGTTGAAGCCATCAGTACAGTGTGTCAAAGAATTAAGTGGATCAGCATACCCAAAGGAATAGATCAAGAATTTCAGTATGCTGTAGCTAATCCGTAGAAGAGACTGGTCTTGCTCCTTTTGGAGTTTTGGTAAATATTTTATGTATGTGATATCATTAGAGAGACTATGTTAAAAGGCAACTAATTTGATGGATCAAAATAGACACCTTAATCAAGATTGTCTGAAGAGGAGTCAGTGACATGCAGGTGATGTAGTGGAAATGACACTGGACTAGTAATCCAGACACCCAGGCTAATGTTCTCGTGCACGGTTCAAATCACACCACAGCAGCTGGTGGAATTTAAATTCAATTAATAAAAAAATCATATATGAAATTTAGCCTCCGTAAAGGTAACCATGAAACTATCAGAACATTTTGTAAAAGGCCATCTGGTTTACTACTCTGGAAATCTGGCCTACCCCTGACCTCAGCAATGTGGTTGACTCTTACCTGCCCTCTGAAATGGCCTGGTTCAAGGGCAATTAGGGATGGGCAACATTGTTGCTGGCCTTGAGATCGACGCACACATTCCAACAAATAATAATAAAATAACAAACTTTGACTCTGCACTGCATAAGGGAGGGAGTGTGAGGATCTTATTGGAGTGTTCAAGATTCTAAACGGAACAGAGAAGATGAACATTCATAGGTTTACCACAGTTACCAAGTCCAATGCAAAGTAGTGATGTTGTCAAACTTAGAAGCGGGAGACTGGGGGTGGTGAGGGATGTGGTGGGGGTGGTCGTGCAGGGCTGTGAAAAGCAGTTTAGATTGAGAGAAGTTGATTTTTTAGTGACAACTGCTTGACCTAAGAATTTAGTCAGAGATCCAATCCTTTCTGAGGAATTTCAGTACAATATTGCTGGTCAGTTATCTGTGGGTTTCTGGCATGCGAATTTGATCGGTCGTTCATGTGGAAGGTGGTGGGAGACAGGAGCTCCACAGACTCCTTGGTTGAGGAGTTAGGAGGCGCATCAATTTACAGGAGTGGTGGTGGGGAGAGGATGTTGGGGCGGGGGGGGGGGGGGGGGGGTGGTGGCGTCGGGCGGGGGGCGCTGCTTATCCCAGTACCTTGGCCAATGTTTATCACTCAGTCAACATCACATGTTTGTGCATGTTTCAGAGTGTGGGAGAGGAAGGTCAGGGTGTGAAAGCAATGAGGAGAGAGAGCAGAATGGGAGGAGAGAAAAAGCAGGTGCAGAGCAAGAGAGTGGGAGTCGGAAGGGAGAGAGAGAAAGAGCCGGAGGGGGTGGAGTGAGAGTAGGAAGGTGAGGGGATAGAAAGAGCATAGGAAGTGATGGGGAGAGGAACGGAGAGGAGGGGGCAGAAAGAGAGCAGTAGGGGAGGGAAGAGAAAGAGACCAGAAGGGGGAAGGGAGAGAAGACAGCAGGGATGTAAGGAGATAGTAAGAGCAGGAGGGGTGGAGCGAGGGTAAGCAGGAGCATGTGGGCATGTGAGAGAGCGGAATGGAGAGGCGGGGGGAGCAGGATGGAGAAGGGAAAGAGGTGATGTGGGCATTTGCAAGCTGGAACGGCGGGCAGAGGAGGGAATAGCGGGTTGGGAAAGAGAGGAAGTGCAGAGCAAGTGTGTGGAAGGGGAGAGGAGGGAGGTGATAGAGGGAGAATAGGGGGCTGGGTGGCCATGAGGGTGAGCGTGGAGGGGCAAGAATGAGTGAAGGAGAAAGGGTCAGATGGAGAGTGGCTGGGGAGAGAAGAATGTAAGTGACTGGAGAGGAAAGAGAGCAGGGAAAGAACGGGGGAATGGAGGAAAGCAGAAGGGGAGATGAAATAAAGAGCTGGAGCATAATGTGGAGAGTGGGAGGGTAAGAGACTGCAGAAGGGGTGGAAAGAGTAGAGGGAGAGGCAGAAAGCGTGAGCACTAGGAGTGGAGAGCGCATGAGGAGTACAGAAGAGTGAGTAGGAGATGGAGGGGTAGGAGAGGTTGCAAGAGGTAGAGGAGAGAGTGAGAGTTGTGTGGGGAGGGGTGAGAGAGTAGCAAGGGAAGGGGAAAGAGAGTGCAGTCAGTGGAGGAGAGAAAGAGCACGGGAAAGGGTGGTGAGTGAAGAAGCTGGCGGGGGAGGGTTTGCTGGACCACTGCGTGGGAGGGGAAGGTGAGAGAGAAAATGGGAAGGGCAGGGAGAGCATTTGGCATCGGGAGCCTTGATAGACCAAGGGGGGAGGGGAGAGAGCATGAATGCACGGGGAGAGACATTGTGGAAGGGAGAACAGGAAGAAGAGCCATCCACACTCTGTACCCTTCCATCCCACTCTCCTCCCCCCTCATCCCACTTTCCCCTCCCTCCCAAGCTCTCTTCCACACGCATCCTCTCTCTGTCTCTCTCACTGCACCCGCGCTCTCACACCCTCCCGTTTTCTCACTCTCCCCACACCCTTCATTCCATTCTTCCTTCCTCCGCCCACTCCCTCCCATTCTCTCGCTCCCACCTTCCTGCACTCTGTCCTCTCTCATTCTCCTCCCTCTTCCCTGACTGTTCTCTCCTCCAGTTTTATTTTACATTCTTGCTCTCTCTGTTAACTCTTCCTCTCCATCTGCTGCTCCCGCTCTGCCACTCCAAGCCCACCAAATGCACCCTCTGTCACACTCTCTCTGCACTCCTGCTTGCTGTCGTCTCTTCACTTCCCTCTCTATTTATCTTTGCATCTTTCACCTCCTCCCCTATCCATCACCCTCCTCCCTCTATTCCTGATCTTTCTCCCTCGTTATGCTCTACCTCACCTGTCTCTCCATTGCGATTGATCCCCTCTCTCCAAATCACTGACTGTGTTATTTTAACTTTTCCCCAGCTCCAGCCTCTCTGACTCTGGATCTGAACACGACGAATCCCTGGCTCATCTTGTCTGAGGACCGGACCAGTGTGAGACTCGGAGACAAACGGCAGCCGCTCCCTGACACCTCGGAGAGATTTGACCCCTGGGCCTGTGTCCTGGGATCAAAGAGATTCACATCAGGGAGACATTACTGGGAGGTGGAGGTGGGGGAGAAGACTGAATGGATTGTGGGAGTGATCCGACAGTCTGTGAACAGGAAAGGAGGAATCGAACCAAAACCAGAGACCGGGTTCTGGATTGTGGAGCTGAATCCTGGAAGTGGTTATTTTGCCGCCACCTCCCCCTCATGGACCCGGCTCACCCCGAGTTTGAAACCCCAGGAGATCGGGGTTTTCCTGGACTATGAGGGTGGACAGGTGTCATTTTACAATGCGGACAACATGTCCCATCTCCACACTTTCACCCACACTTTCACTGAAATAATCTTCCCATTTTTCTTTCCGGGATCAAATGATGACGGGGTAAACTCGGCACCGCTGAGAAATCTGCGGGATTAAAGGCCACGAACAGATCCATCCCATAATTTCACACCGTCTCCCTGCCTCCTGCCAGCTGTAAATTGATGGGTGTCGGTCTCTGTCACAGGTGGAGAGAGAAGCCAGGTTAACATTGTGGATGTAAACCCTGTATGGGAACTGGGAACTGCAAGATCAGCGAGGACCTCTGTAGGGCTGGGGGAAAGAAGGAGGGGGAGAGAAGAAACAAATAGAAGCTCAATTGTAGACAGGAACTTACTGAGTAGAATGAGCTGTGAACTGCAGGAACCCGGTGATCTTCCTGCCTGTAATGTTGCTCCACAGGCGGAAGGTGGTGGGACATCAGCGTGTTTGAGATGAATCAGATCAGTGATTTGCAAACTGGGGTCCGGGGTGTTTTTCCAGGGGGTCCAGGAAATAATTTCTCCAGAGGTTGGGAAGAGATAAAAAGGAAAATTATGAAGTGAATCGAATCAAAATAACAAGCTCCCCGCTTTGTATAAATTCCCAGGAGTTAGAGTTATTCCTGCATGAGCAGCTGTCAAGATTTCCACCCCCAAACCTCCCGAATTCTCTCCCTTCTTCACTTGATTGATATTTCGGCTGTCATGGTTTTCAGCGGTGAGTCTGACATTTCCTTTCGGTCGGAGGGGAGGGGAGGGGAGGGGAGGCGGGAGACCAGCTGCTGCTGAGATTCTCGGCTGTCCTCAGTTTGGGCTCAGGCAGTGAGCAAGTGCCGTTATCATGCTGCCTGGCCTGCTGAGTATTTCCATCATTTTCTGTTTATATTAATCTCTAGTTGGTTTGTTTCTTGTAATCGCCATAAAACTGTCAGTGTGATTTACTTCAATCTCTCACCATGTTTCAATAATGTAACTTGCTTGTATGTTTAAATAACACTGAGAACCTGGACTGGGTTTGTACAGGTCTGTAAATATTGCCCAGAATGTCACACTCAAATTGGTACTCTAATAAAATAAGAGGGAAGGAACCCCATGTGTTTCTAGCAGGTTACTTTTATAGTAAAATAGGAACCTGCCTAGAGACTCTTTAAACATGCAAATGATGTGAGACTGCTGTGAGTACTGATTTGACAGTCTGTCTGTATTGAACGTGATGTGTGGACTGTATCTATGCTTTTAACAGGTAATTTTAACCACGTGAAAAGCAGTTCAGTTGCAGCGCTGGAATGTTCGTGGAGTCACAGTTATCATTTCTCTTTGGTTTGTCTGGTCTGTCTCATCACTGTCTACGTCAGTGAAATAGTCCTTAAATCACGACTATGTAATTACTTGTTTTATTAAAAGCATTATTAAAATACTCTTTGGATGTTACTTTATGGCTTTTATAGAGTGTTATACATTATAACTTACATTTGGCTCCATGATTGATAATTTATTTGTAAAGTGGATCTTCAACAAAAAAAACCTGAGAACCGTTGGAATAGAAAGTTTTCTCAAAGAATGACTCAGCTCATAATTGAATCCAAGAAGCAGAAAAGACACATCACATTTCTACCTCTCTTTAGTTCTAAAGAAGTCATTCGGACTCGAAATGTTAACTTTGTTTCTTTCTCCACAGATGTGGCCAGTCCTGCTTAGTTTTTCCAGCATTTTCTGATTTTATTTCAGATTTCCAGCATCTGCAGTAATTTGCTGTTACATTAGAAACTAAATATGCTGTTTGTTTTATTTATACTAAAACAGTCTGAATCCTTACAGCGCCCATTCCAAATTCAGCTGGGTGATTTTAGAAGCCTTCGGCTGGAGTAAATGGAGTGATAGTTGCCTGGAAATGGGACTGAAGTTTGTCTGGGACGTCAGCAATTGCCACCTTGGGTTGTGTTCTGAGATGGGCAGTGGAGATGCCATCCTGCTTTGGGTGGGTAGCAACGAAAAATCATAAAATGAAAAGGCACAGAAGATGGTCAATCGGCTCTTTGTGCCTGTAGAGGCACCCTAATAGAGCTATTCAACTGGTCCTCGTTCAGTGCCTTTCCCCCACAGCTCTGTATTTTCTTTTGTGTTTTATTTTGAAGTTTTCACCCAATTCCCTTTTGAAAGTTGCTGTTAAATGTTGCTTCTACCACACAGGTAGGCAATGCATTCCAGATCACATCTGACTCTGAAAAACCCTCTTTCTCTCAGCCTAGTTGCATTTTCAAAACAAAAACACAAGTTGCTGGAAAACCTCAGCAGATCTGACAGCATCTGTGGAGAGGAAGACAGGGTTAACGTTTCGAGTCCATAGGACTCTTCATCAGAACTCCCAATGTGGTTTCCTCTACATTGGAGAGACCAAACGCAGACTGGGTGACCGCTTTGCAGAACACCTTCAGTCTGTCCGCTAACATGACCAGGACCCCGCTGTCGCTTTCCATTTCAACACACCACCCTGCTCTCATGCCCACATGTCCGTCCTTGGCCTGCTGCAATGTTCCAATGAAGCTCAACGCAAACTGGAGGAACAGCACCTCATCTTCCGATTAGGCACTTTACAGCCTTCCGCACTTATTATTGAGTTCAACAACTTCAGGTCATGAACTCTCTCCTCCATCCTCACCCCCTTCTTGGTCCCCTTTTCCCTAGTTATATATAAATACCTATTTAAAAAATTTATTTCCATCCATTGTTTAATCTCCACCTTTTAACCTATTTCTGTCCCTTCCCCCCAACCCAACCCTACTGTGGCCATTTGTCACTTGCTCATTCTGCTTTCGACCCTTAATGTCACCATTGGCACATCCTTTAGCTAATATCACTACCGTCAACAACCATTTGTCCCTTTGTTTAAGACATCTTTGGCAATCTCTCCTTTGCCTCCACCTATCACTGGCCCTATATCCAGCTCCATCAGTCACCCCCCTCAACCAGCTTATATTTCACCACATATCTAGTTTTCTCTGGTTCTGATGAAGAGTCATAAGGACTCGAAACGTTAACTCTGTCTTTCTCTCCACAGATGTCAGACCTGCTGAGATTTTCCAGCAACTTTTGTTTTTGTTTCAGATTTCCAGCATCCGCAGTATTTTCCTTTTATCTTTGTCCCATTTCCAACTACCTTACACCTGTATGCTCTGGTTGCTGAACCCTCTGCCAGTGGAAACGGTTTCACCCCATTTACTCTAACAAAACCTTTCATGGTTTTGAATATCTCTATTAAACCTCCCCTTCAACTTCTCTGCGGAGGTTAACTGAATGGTTTAACATTTGACTATTGGCGCTGAGATCTGAGGGATTCACAGCATCAGGAAGAAACTATTGGGATGTGCGGGTGAGAATTAAGGTGATTTGAAATGTGTGAATGGTTCGAGAATCCATTGACGGGAAATGATCTGAAGTACCGGCTCGATAGTTTGGATCAGTATCCATATCATATCAGATGGCGTGGCGGGGGAATGGAAATGAATATAAGGAATTTAACATTTCTTGGAAATCCATACACTTTATCTTCCACCCATCTCACCATGAGTGTGAAACTGCGAACGATGGGTGTGTACCTGGACTATGAGGACGGAGAGGTATCATTTCACATGGAAAGGCTGCGATGTGATGGGGTGTTGCCTGCTTATGGGAGAGCGTGGGAGATGTGGCCAATGGTGGTGAATGAAATCAGTGATTTGGAACCACAAGGATGCTCAAGTAAGGCTGGAAGTGAATAAAAGTCAAAGTGACTCGTCACGATAAAGTTGCAAAGGCTAAATGGGTTTAAAGTTTACCTTGAACAGTGAAGTCAAAAGGCTGATGGTAAATCAACAGCCGATGAAATGGGAGGCTGATGTGCAAATGCCTGCTTCTGGCTAACTGCCAAGACAAATTTCACCCCGTGTTACTACCGATCTGCACGGGTTCAAATGTTATCACTACCTTGAAGTTAAAAACATTGTGTGGAACAATTGAATTGGTATTTCACTATTTTAACATCATGAAATATATAGTTCTCTTCAATCTGAACATTAAGTCTGGGAATTGACATTGTTCTCTGGGGCAGTCTGCAGGACTGGCTCTCAGATTTGCCATCTAATGCCGCACGTTAAATGCCGCCACTCCTCAGCGCCACTTTGTGTACCGTCCAGCGGGAAGGAAACACAGTCAGAGTCTGACCAACTGCCGAGTGCTGAGCCCCCAGAGTCTTTACCTGCGCGAAATTATCTTTATCACTGGGTGGCGTCAAATGTGTCAACTTACTGATAACCACTTTTTAATGTGTCAAAGCAAATGATTGTCAATTATCAATACATAAATCAGATCAAAATACAAAACAGTCATTGAATATTAACAACCGAGGAATGTTGTTCACAGGGTCAACTCAGTGTAGTTTGCTGCCTTTGGATCCTGCATCAAAGTCTTGTGCAGCCTAACCCCAATCTAGTAGGCCAGTGAATAGTCGAGGCGGACATTATCATCGCCAAATCTTCCATTGAAACACTGCAAGGTTCATCACATTGATCTGCACTTGTCATTAATTCGGACACTCAGATCACGCCTACCCCAAATAGACATCAGGTAATATTTCCAATCATTTCCAATGTGACTGAATCCAGCCTTCATGAAATTAGGAGCCGCTGCTTTCTGGGATCGACATCCCCACGACATTGATTCTAAAGATCTATAAACGACGACAACTGGGTTAACATGATTCATAGTCAGGTCCAAAATCGGCGAGTTTTACAGCGTGGAAGGGTGCGGCCCCTCCTGTCAGTGTCAGCTTTTTTTAGAGTGCTACCCAATTACTCCTGCTTTCCGTTCTTTTCCCATAAGCCTGCACCTCACCCACCTCCTGCCCTCCCCCCACCCCCACTCCACCCTCCCTGCCCCGCACAGAGAGATTCTTTGCAGTGGGGAAAACCTGACTCATCCTATCTGAACACGGAACCATCATGAGGCTTGGAGAGAAACGGCAGCCGCTACCTGACATCCAATCCTTTGCTTCCTCCTTATCAATTTTTAACTCTTATAGTGTATTAATTACCTCCTCTTTCACCGTGGCCTGTTTAACATCTTCTTCTTTGGTAAAGAAGGATACAATTTTTTATTTTAAACCTCAGCTATTTCCTCTGTCTCCATGTGTAAATATCCTTTCATGAATGATTTTTGCACAGGAAGCTTGGAGAGATGATGCAGTGGATTTTATGTTGAAGCCGGGTCCTCCCAGACAACTCCAGAATGCAGGGTTCTGTGCTCAATGGATCATTACCATGTGGCCTTCGCCCAGGCAAAACAACATCAACTGATTCCTGAATGTTTCGGCGATCATCTGTCCCCCCAAGATTAGGAGTATTTTCTTTATACAGTGGGTGGTGAAAATGTGGTTGGAGTGGTGGAGGTAGAGAGAGTATTGATGCACTGATATAGAGGCTTGAATTCCAAGATGTCTTTATTAAGCACATGATGTATTTGCAGCTTCTTTTCTATATGGTTGTGCAAATTAAGTTTATTTTCGGAACCAAAGAAGCTTTCAGAAACTGAATGTCTTTTTAGGGAATTTTGAGGTCTGTGTTTTCATATCTGCCAGAACCCTGTGATGTCCGTACATCATTTTTTTCATGCTAATTAAGTAAAATTAATTTAAATGTTTTGAATGGCCAGTTCTTTTCTTTTAGTGCATGTGAATAGCAGGATGCAAAAGCAGCTGGGTGCTGTGTGAGAATTTAATATAAACATCTTGGTAGAAGCATAGGTAGGTAGAACAAAGACAGTATCACTGAGCACCAAGGCCACCGCTATTTACTTCTTTTAGCCAAGCTGAACATTGTAATGTTTCCGAGCTGATAGAAATCTCAGCGCGGGGAGTCGGAGATCCTGAGACTCTGACCTGTCTTCGGCAGACTGATGGGTGCATCATATCTTCTGTAATTGGGCCGCTCAAATAATAGCGAGGTAAGATTGAGTTAAACAGGGATCCATAGAGTCATAGAGTCATAGGGGTCTACAGCACTGAAAAAGGCCCTTCAGCCGATAGAGTCTGTGCCAGTCAAACAAGTACCTAACTGTTCTAATCTCATTTTCCAGCATGAGGCCCATAGCCCTGCATGCCATGGCATCGCAAGTGCACATCCAAGTACTTCTTAAATGTTATGAGGGTTTCTGTCTCTGTCATAATTTCAGGCAGTGTGTTCCAGATTCCCACCACCCTCAGGGAGAAAAAAATCTTATTCACATACCCTCTAAATCTCTAAATCGATGCCCCCTGGTTATTGATCCCACCCCACCACCCCCCCCGCCCCCCGCCCCCCACAACACTAAGTGGAAAAGTTCCTTCCTGTCTACTCTCTCTATCCCCCTGATAATTTGATACACTTCAATCATACCCCCCCTCAATCTCCTCTGCTCCAAGGAAAATAACCCCAGCCTGTCCAATCTCTCCTCAGAACCAAAACTCTCCAGCCCAGGCAACATCCTGGTAAATCTCCTCTGAACTCTCTCCAGTGCAATCACATCCTTCCTATAATGTGGATTACAGAACTGCATGCAATACTCCAGCTGTGGCCTAACCAGCGTTTTATACAGTTCAGCATAACCTCACTGCTCTTATATTCTATGCCTCAGCTAATAAAGGCAAGTATCCCATGTGCCTTCTTAACCACCTTATCCACCTGTCCCGCTACCTTAAGGGACCAGTGGATATGCACACCAAAGTCCCTCTGATCCTCAGTACTTCCCAGGGTCCTGCCATTCATCGTGTATTCCCGTGCCTTGTTTGTCCTGCCCAGACGCATCACCTCACATTTATCCGGATTAAATTCCATTTGCCACTGATCAGCCCATCTGACAGCCCATTTATATGCTCCTGTAATCTAAGGCTATCCTCCTCACTTTTTACCACCTCACCAATTTTCGTGTCATTCGCGAACTTGCTGATCAACTCTCCTACATTCAAGTCTAAATTGTTTATATATACCACAAACAGCAAGAGATCCAGCACCGATCTCTGTGGAACCCCACTGGACACATGCATCCAGGAGAAAAACTGGAGAAAAAATCTGGAGAGAAACACTCACCCACTACTCACCAATCAGCTCTCATTTTTGTGCTGACTTCAATTTTTGAAGCTTCCCCTCACTCGCGCTGGTTCTGATCTCTCTGCTGCTCTTTCGTGAGGTGATGTCACTCATTTTGTTTTTGGAAAAATATATTTTAATCATAAAATATCTGAAAGAACGTTACAAAACATTTCTAAATTACCATCAGGAAAAGTGCAATCATATTCAACTTTTATACGGATCACGAGGTGCTTCAATACAATCAATGAATGTTGCGGTCATTGCAATATGGTCATTGCGTACAGTCAGACAGTGCAATGGTATTGGAGTTATCGACATAATCATGTTGCACTCTGAGGTGCTTCAATAAAATTATAATACATTTTGTATTCACTACATACATTAATTGTGAGTCATACAGTCCGAGGGGCCTATATAGTTCCCAGCCCCTCGGTGCACTATGTCTTAGACATCGACCTTTCCCCATTGCTCCTTGGAGGCTGCCCCGTGCTTTAGTGCGTCCCTCAGCACGTAGTCCTGGACCTTGGAATAGGCCAGTCTGCAACACTCGGTCGGGGACAACTCTTTGCACAAGACCCACGTCACATCCGAGTTCACTAAAATGCACCAGATTCTTACTGAGAAAGGGCAACGTTTATTGTTGCTGAAACAGATGGAGCAAAAATACCAGTTGACATTTCTGAAGGTGAAGGAATAGATTGCGGGTCAGTTCAGTGAAACATCACACGGTCACAAAATATCAGATCGTAACTAGGAAATGAAAGCAGCATTTACTCTCTAATTAGAAACGGATTAAAACGGATTGTTTTTCTATTCAGGGCGATTCTTCTGTTGCCACCGAAGTAATCGATTCGAACCCTGTCAGCAGAATCCCGATTGGCGATGCTTGGAACCTCTAGGCAATGTGATGACGTGATTTGGAGACTTGGGTTCTCATTATTTCCGCCTTGTCCAACTATAATTTTCTCTTCGAACTCTCATTGTAATCCAATTCCTGTTCCATATTTTGGCGGTGTGCGTGTGTCTAGTGAGGTGGGTGTGGCGATCACTGTGCTTAGGAAGTGGACTGAATTGATGTGCAGTTTGTGTTGCATCAACGAATATTTTTTTCAAAAATGCACCGCTTTTACTCTTTCCTGATGAATCCCTGTCTGCCCCTTTGCGCATTTCACGAGCCTATTTCCTCCTGAAATTTGTTACTGTCCTCCTGTTTGTTCTTACTTCATTTATTTCAGGAGGAAGCTTGTCAGAAGTGAAGGTAGGTCGTGCTTTACTGAAACTCTGTACATATTGGTAAAACAGCTTAGAAAATTCTTGTTATGGATTTCTTTCCAGGTTACCATAGCAGCGTTAAAGGACCGTACGTCGGGCAACAATAACTGATCATATTTTACGCACGAGTTATTGTTATAACATTCTTTATTGCAGTTTCCAAACGGTAGTAGATTTTATATAACCGTGTATTAAGTGGCAAGTGGGCACGGGGTCCCGAAGTGATCACTTGCAGGCTGTAGGCTGCTTTCCTGGCTGTGGCCTTCCGGCTGACCCTGAGACACGACCCATGTTTCCAGGAGTGGGGCGTCCATGTGCCTCCATGGAGCATGTGGAACTGGAAAAGTCATACCATAAAGGAGGAGCGTGTTTGTGTTTACACTATAATACAATCTTGCAACCTGGACAACCACAACAGCAATAAGTTCTACTTACAAAGCATGTTTAACATATTAGAAAATCCCAAGGCATTTCACAAGATCGTTATAAAGCAAAATTGACACCGAACCACATAAGCAGATATTAACACAGATAACGGAGGTAGGTCTCAAAGGAGGAACGAGAGATAGAGCGGAGGGGAGGGTTAGTGAGTGGGTCGGGGTTCGGGGTGGGGGGGGAGGTGATGGTGGAATTCTAGAGCTTAGGCCCAGTTGATGGGCCAGCCATCAGTAGTGGAGCGACTAAAATCAGGGATATTCAAGGGCGAGAAGTAGAGCAGCGCAGGTGTCTAGGAGGGTTGCGGGGCCCACATATTACATAGTTGGATGTAAAACTTTTTAGATGTTATCAACCTTTATTTTTGTTCTGCAAACTTTGTTTCTAATACAACTAAAAATATCTTTTCCTGTGCTAAGTGGTGTTTTGGAAACTAGTCTATTATCACGCTATGAACCTTTTCCTTGACATTGGCTTTTCCAATCTCTGCCCTTTGCATTTCCAAGTTATGCTTCTCTCAGTTATAGAAACAACATTAGCATTTCACTTTCTACATTTGCTCGATCACAACAGTCGAACGAATATCTTAAACATTTAAAACAATTCTAACATATTCCAACAAAGATTAATTTATAACATCAACCGTTTAATGCTTTCAGGATCGGAGAATACTGTCAGTCACTCTCAGTGTCCGATGCTGCTCTGTCTATTGGAAAATTCACAGGCCCTTTACAGTGCACAGCGTGGAGAGAAATGAGTGGCGTCATTAACCCCGGTAAAACTCTGCGTTTCCCTGATTATAAATGAGATTGTTAAGGGGCTAAAGGGGCTCCAAGGCCCCAGATTAAATGCTCACATTGCCCGGTTTTTAATCCCGGGATCTCTCCATTCCCATATTTTGCTTTTTGTGGGCTCCTCTGATTAAGCGGTTGATGTTAGCTCTGTATGTCAAAGCAGTGAAGGGATCTGTATAACCAGAGAAACAGAGACGGATCTCAGGACAAGAAAGGGAATTTCTAGAGAAGTTTGGATTTGTCTCGTCTGGAGCTCTGTGTAACATTTTCATGATCAACCTAATTTGTGAAAGACATGCAGATAATGGGGAGCATGTGAGAGCATTGGAGGGAATTAATTTGTTCTATGAAATTAGACACTTTAGTCAACATGAGGGGAAATCACTTCTGGAAAAGGGACGGCGTGTGCTGATTTGATCAGAATCACAGAATCACTTAATTATTACAGCGCAGAAAGAGGTCATTCGGCCCATCATGTCTGCATCGGCTCTCCCAGTGAGCAACTTACTTAATGCCATTCTCCCGCATTTCTCCCCGTAGCCCTGGACATCGGTCCTTTGTAGATAAGAGTCAAATTCCCGTTTGATCGCTTCAATTTTACTTGCCTCCACCATACTCAGGCAGCACATCGCAAAACTTAAGCACTCGCTGTGTGAAAGAAAATATTTTCCTTATGTCGCTTTTGCTTCTTTATTAATTACTTTAAACCTGTGCCCTCTCTTTCTCGATCCTTCCACTTGTGGGAGCAGTTTCTCGCTATCTACTCTGTCTAAAGCGCTCGTGATTTTGAATACTTCTATCAAATGTCATCTCATCCTCCTTTTCTCTGAGGAAAACAGCCGGAATTTCTCTAATCTATTTTAATAACTGAAGTTCCATGTCCCTGAAATCATTCCCGTGAAAAGTTTCTGCATTCAATGAACGGTATGACACTAGGAAGCTCTGAGGAAAAAAGGGACCTTGGCGTGTGTGTCCATAGATCTCTGGAGGCGGAGGGGTATGTTAGTGGGGTGTTGAAAAAGTCATATGGGACACTTGCCTTTATCAATCGAGGCACAGATTACAAAAATAGGGAGGTCATGTTGGAGATGTATAGAACATTGGTGAGACCACAGCTGGAGCACTGTGGGCAGTTCAGGTGGCCACATTATAGGAAGGATGTGATTGCCCTGGAGGGGGTGCAGAGGAAATTCACCAGGATGTTGCCATTTAAGTTATGAAGAGAGGTTGGACAGACTTGGGTTGTTTTCGTTGGAGCAGAGAAGACTGAGTGGCGACCTGATCGAGATGTACAAGATTATGAGGGGCATGGACAGGGTGCATAGAGAGCAGCTGTTCCCCTTAATTGAAGGGTGAGTCACGAGGGGACATATGTTCAAGATGAGGGGCAGGAGGTTTAGGGTAGTTGTGAGGAAAAACGTTTTTTATCCAAAGGGTCTGGAATGCGCTGCCTGGGAGGGTGGTGGAGGCGGGTTGCCTCACATCCTTTAAAAAGTACCTGGATGAGTACTTGGCACGTCATAACATTCAAGGCTATGGGCCAAGTGCAGGTAAATGGGATTAGGTAGGTAGCTCAGGTGTTTCTCACGTGTCGGTGCAGACTCGATGGGCCGAAAGGCCTCTTCTGCACTCTGTGATTCCCTCCAATGCCTTCATTTCCTACCTAAAATGCAGCGCTCAGAATTGGATGTAATACTCCAGCTGAGGCCGAACTAGTGTCTTATACAAGTTCAACATAGCCCCCTTGCTCTTGCACACTGCGATGGCATAGTGGTATTGTCGCCCGGGCTCGAATCCCAGTAATAAAAAGCCTCTGGAATTAAAAGTCTAATGATGACCATGAAACCGTTGTCGATTGTTGTAGAAACCCATCTGCTTCACTAGTGTTCTCAGGAGAACCACACCCCACCAACAACAACAGACTCTAAAATAGCCTAGCAAGTCACTCAGTTGTATCAAACTGATACAAAGCCTCAACAAACGAAACCGGACGGGTCACGGGAAACGACAACGGAAATCTCAGCCCTGTTGACCCTGCAAAGTCCTCCTTACTAGTTTCATACACTAGTGAAACCTGACATGTTCATCCGCACCTAATCATATCTTACAGAAAATGCCCCAGATACCACCTTCATCACCATTCCTGGATATGTCCTGTTCCACCGGCAGGATTGACCTAGCAGAGGTAGCGGCACAGTGATATATAGCAGGAATTGCGTTGGCCTGGCAGCCCTGAACATCGACTCCGGACCCTACGAAGCCTCATGGCATCAGTTCGAACATGTGCAAAGACACCTCCTGCTGTCCTCCCTCAGCTGATGAATCAGTGCTCCTCCATGCTAAACACTAGTTGGACAAAGGGTAGCAAGGGCGCAGAATGCACTCTGGGTGGGGGACCTCAATGTCCATGACCAAGGATGGCTCAGTACCATCACTACCGACTGAGCTGGCCGAGTAAATGACATAGCTGCTAGGCTAGGTCTGCGGCAAGTAGAGAGGGGGAATCAAAAAGAGAGAAAAACATACTTGGGCTCTCCCTCACAAGCCTGCCTGCCGTAGATGAATCTGTCTATGACAGCATCGTAGGAGTGACCACCGCACAGTCATTCTGGAGACAAAGCCCTGCCTTCACATTGAGGATACCCTCCATCGTGTTGTGTGGCACTATCATCGTGCTAAATATAACAGATGTTGAACCGATCTAGCAAATGAAGATTGGGCATCCATGAGGTTCTGTGGGCCATCAGCAGCAGCTGAGTTGTACTGGGACACAACCTGTAACCTCATGGCCCAGCATATCCCCAAATCTACCACTGCCATTAAGCCAGGAGATGAACGCAGAAGGGCATGCCAGGAGCAGCACCAGACATGAGGTGATATTCGCTGACAACTGCACGATGTCCAGTGCCATTCGTGACTCTTCAGATACTGGTAAAAATGAGGTGTCAACCTGGTGAATCTACAACACAGGACGACTTGCATGCCAAACAGCATAAGCAACAAGTGATAGACAGAGCAAAGGGATCCCACAACCAACGGATCTGATCAAAGCCCTGCAGCCCTGCCACATCCAGTCGTGAATGGTGGTGGACAATTAAACAACTCACTGGAGGGGGCGGCTCCATAAATATCCCCATCCTCAATGATGGAGGAGCCCAGCTCATCAATGCAAAAGATAAGGCTGACGCATTTGCTACAATCTTCCACCAGAAGTACTCAGTGGCTTATCCATCTCGGCTTCTTCTGGAGGTCCCCAGCATCACAGATGCCAAGGTTCAGCCAAAGCAATTCTCTCCAAGTGAAATCAAGAAACGACTGAAGGTACAGGATTCTGCAAAGGCTATGGGCCCTGACAATGTTCCAGTAATAGTAGTGAAGACCTAAGCTCCAGAACTTGCCCCTACCCAAGCTGTTCCAGTACTACTACAATACTGGCATCTACCCTGCTATGTGGAAAATTGCCAAGGTATGTACTGTACACAAAAAGCAGGACAAACCTAACCCAGCCAATTACCGCCCCATAAGTCTACATCGATCATATGTAAGTTAATGGAATAGGTCATCAACAGTGCTATCAAACAGCATTTGCTTAGCAATAGCCTGCTCACTAACACCAAGCTTGGATTCCACCAGGGTCACTCCGCTCCTGACCTCATTACAGCCTTGGTTCAAAAATGGACAAAAGAGCTAAATTCTCGAAGTGAGTTGACAGAGACTGCCCTTGACATCAAGGCCACATTTGACCGAGTGTGACATCAAGGAGCCTTAGCAAAACGAGTCAATGGAAATCAGGGGGAAATCTCTGCTGGTTGGATTCATACCTAGCATGAAGGAAGGTGGTTGTGGTTGAGGTCAGTCATCTAAGCTCCAGGACATTACTGAGTTCCTCAGGTTAGTGTCTTGGGCCCAACCATCTTCAGTTGCTTCATCAATGACCTTCCTTCCATCATAAGGTCAGAAGCGGAGATGTTCGCCGATGATTGCATAATGTTCAACACCATTCGTGGTTCCTCAGATATTCAGGCAGTCCATGTCCAAATGCAGCAAGACCTGGACAATACCCAGGCTTTGGCTGACAAGTGGCAAGAAACATTCATGCCACACAAGTGTCAGGCAATGACCATCTCCAACAAGAGAGAACCTAACCATCGTCCCAAATGTTCAATGGCATTACCATCACCGAATCCCCCACCAGCAACATCCTGGGGGTTACCATTGGCCAGAAACTGAACAGGATCAGCTGGATTACAGTGGCTACAAGTGCAGGTCGGAGGCTAGGAATCCTGCGACGATTAACCCATCTCCTGACTCCCCAAATCTTGTCCAACATCGACAAGGAACAAGTCAGGGGTGTGATGGAATATTCCCCTCTTGCCTGGATGAGTGCAGCTCCGACAACACTCAAGAAGCTTAACACCATCCAGACAAAGCAGCCCGCTTGATTGTCACCACATCCACGCAGTGGTAGCAGTGTGTACCATCTACAAGATGCACTGCAGGAATTCACCAAGGTTCCTTGGACAGCAACTAACAAATACATGACCACAACCATCTAGAAGGACAAGGACAGCAGGCAGATGGAAACACTACCGCCTGGAAGTTCCGCTCCAAGTCACTCACCATTCTGACTTGGAAATATATTCCCGTTCCTTCACTGCCGCTGGGCCGAAATCCTGGAACTCCCTCCATCACATGGACTGCAGCGGTTCCAGAAGGCAGCTCACCTCGAGCTTCTCATTGATAATTAGGGATGGGCAATGCATTCTGGCCTAGCCAGCGATGCCCACCTCCTATGGATGCATTAATAAATTAAAAATAAAATTCGCAGACATCCTTATATCGCAGACGTTTGCTTCCTGTTGGCCTGATGCCAATTCGAGGTTGCAATTGAGCATGTCTTTGGGAATGTGGCAGTCACATGACCCAGGCAATGGAGGTTGTTTATCTTAACGGAAGGTGTAGTCTCTGCACCCTGGACCGTATCTTTGAAGACCAAACCTGACGCTGATTTCCAGTCCAAACACCTTTCAGGTCAGGGATCTACAAGCTGCTGCAAGTGAGCTTCAATATAGGCTGCCAGCACAGGTTTAGCAGCAAACAGCAAGTCACAGACTAAGGCTTCGCGTACGTTGGTTTTGGTGCACAGCCTTACCAAATTGAACAGTTTGCCGTCAGTTCTGCATGCAGGTAGGCACCCTCATTCGACTTGCCAAAAGTGTACAATAGCAACATAGGAAAAAATATGCCAAAGAGAATTGGCGCCAGAGCATTTCCCTGCTTTACTCGACTGCTGACCTTGAAAGCACTTGATGTTCCTACGTTGCAATTGACGGAACTATGCATGTTCTCGTGTAAAAAAGGATGGTGCCCTGGGGTCCAGGAGGGCAGACTATTTTCCTCAGCGGTTTGTAGAGTCCATCCCTGTTGACTAAATCGAAGGCCTTGGGGAGGTCTACGGAGGCAATGTCGAGTGCTCTGTGCTAATCTTGGCACTTTCCCTCCAACTCTGAAGTAAGAAAACCATGTCGACTATCGATCTGTCAGCTCTTAATTCGCACTGACACTCAGGATAGATGCGTGTTGCCAAGGTCTGCAATCTGGTCAGAGGAACGCGAGCAAAGGTCTTCCCCATAATACTAAGCAAGTAGATGCCTCGATAACTGTTGCACTCACTGCCATCTCCATTTCTTTTCTACAAGGTAACCATGTTTCCATCACGTTTGTCTTGAGGCACAGATCGGTCCTTCCAACAAGACACAAACGTTCATGGAAATGCTCCAGCAGTGCTCGTTTTCTGCTTTTGATTTTTTCGGGTGGAATGCCAACAATTAGCAGCTTTGCCACTGGCCAGACAGTTAATGGCTTTCTTGAGTTCCATTACATTGGGCTCACTGTCTGGCTCCCTCATGACTGGAACGTCTGGAATGGCACCGAGAGCTTCTTTAGTGACAATGATCCCCATTTCGTGGAATTTGAGATCGTTGTCCACCAGCCTTCTATCTAATTGCTAGGTTCAGTGATGATCATCCCTATCTTTGTCTTCAAGTGAGCTGCCCTGTTTGCTGCTGGGCTCGTTGCTTTCTTAATTCCGTCATACATCCCTGTAGCATCCTGGAATACATCAGCAGATTGTATCCTTTTGCAGAGTTTCAATGAATATCGATTGGTGCATTACTGAGGAGTCTGCTGAGACTCGATTCTGGCAGTCCTGAGTGTATATAGCTGTTATTTGCTGGAGAGTTTCTGCTGGTTTATGAGGGCTCTCCTCTTGGTTGCAGTGATCGACTCAATGTTAGATGGCGTTGCACAGATGATCCCACTCTGACTCCACACTCTGGCCTTGAGTGTTGTTGTCTGAAAGATCCCGATTGAGGATGTTGAGAAACGCCTGGGTCATTTCTGGGTCAGTGGTAGGGTAAGTGTTTATCCGAGAATGATCTTTCTTCTCGGAGTGGTTTCGTTTCCTTAGCTGAAGCCTGCTCTTGCTACAGAACAGGGAGTGGTCAGTGCCACAGTCAGCGCTGTGATAGCTGTGGGTCATGTGGACACTGTTGAGGATGGTATTACTGGTGATGACAAGGCCTAGCTGGCGCCAGTGGCATGAACTCGCATGTCTCCAGGACACCTTGTGGCATGGCTCGGTTTGCAAGGAACTGTTCATCACAACGAGTCCATGGCGCCAGAAACTTCTCTCCATTTTCATTCATCTTGCCGGTTCCTTGGTGCCCTGTGCACAACGTCCAAGTTGTGCAGTCGGCACCCGCCCCTGTATTGAAGACCCCGAGAAGGAATAATCCCTCGGTGCTGGGTATTATGTTGATAGCAACGTCAGGTGCTCTGGCCTGATCCTTGACATCTGGGGTGGAGGTGAATGTTAACGCATAGATGCACATGTGGCTAACTGGGTCCACACGTGTTGACAAACAAGGAGCACGAAGTCTCTCTGAGCCTTCTGTGGGCGGGGAAGTGGCGGGGGTGGTGGTGATGGGGTGGGGGAGGTGGGGGCTGTAGTTCAATCATCACAAGAAGCCTGTTATTTTTACTGCAAGATTGACTCCATGCTCACGCGATGCCTCTTGAGATTTCTCCTGCCAGAAGAACGTGTAGTGTTTCTTTTTAAGGGGTACACTTTCAGCAAACCCAGTTTCTTGCAGTGCAGGTATGTCTACATCGAGCCTTGTAAGTTCTACGTCGCTGACAGTTGTCTTGCATGAAAAATAAATCTGCAAAAAGTCGTCGGTAAGGCCAGGATGCATGGTCCTTATGTTCCACCTTGCAAGGTAAATAAACTGGTGTATTATTTGAACTTGCTTTGCCCGGTGCATAGATTATCGACCCGCATGTTGAGAGATAACTCTCTAAGCTCCAAACACCCATTGATGCAGGCAGGCCGTGGAAGGACGACACCTAATTGACTGAGGCCAGCTTGGACCGGGTTGTAGTTAACAAATGAGACATGATGCTCCAACGCCCACCTCCACGACCATCAAACATACCCCCTGGTGCTAATTCCCCACGCTAATTGAGAGAGAATTTGTAAACCGTAACTGCTTCTTCCCATGTTGTGCCAACATAATCCACGAAGCTGGAGTGTCCACTCCAGGCACAGGCTTGGTCGTATAGCATGGAGACCCTGAATTCCCCAAGCATCAAGACCCCATAACAACTACCACCCCCCACGCACCTCACCCCCATCCCCTCGCTGGCATTGTTAGCATTGCTAGAGGTAAGGATGACACGGAAACAGTCTGCTTATGACAGATGTAATGTGGATAATGCAATTGAGAACCAGTTCAGAGAAAAAGTTCAGAGGGGAATTAAGGAACAAATAAGAGAAGCAAAGAGAGTATGAGAACAGTCTGACAGCCAACAGAAAACGGAATCCAAAAGTGCACGATATGCATGTGAATAGTAAAATGATGACAAAAGGAGGATTGTCGCTGATTACGGACCATAAGAGGGATCTACACATGGGGTTAGGAGACATTGCTGAGGTACGACATAAATACTTTGCATCTGCCTAAACCATGGAGTAAGGTGCTACACAAGTCATAGTAAAAGGGGAGGAAGTTTAGACACTTGAAGAGTTTAAAATTGATAAGTAGAAGGTGTTTGATAAGCTGCCTGTACTTATAGTTGATAAGACAACAGAACAGGATCAGATGCATTAAAATACACTGAGGAAGTAAAAGTGGAAATTGTGGAGGCACTGACCATAATTTTTTAATCTTCCATAAACTTGCGGGTAATGCCAGAGGAAAGGATGCAGCCAGTTACTATTTGCTACAAGCTCAGCTGCAGGACTTGTTGGAAAGCTGCCTGATCGATGATGGCGTTTGAGATTCCACCCTGGGTTTTATGTTGGGGTTATGTCCTTAGTCTTCTTCTTTGCCAGGACACACAGAAGACGATGAAGCTCTTTGCCCTGGGCTCTGGTTCATGGGAACCAGGGCCGAATCACTCGCTGGTGGACCCGCATGCCATATTTCTGGGAGCCAGGCCTCCTCCGAGTGCCCTCTAGTTTAACCTGGGACCCGGGGCGCTCAGTTTGTGTATGTCACCACAGTGAGGCACTGCACAGGGTTTGGTGATGGAGAGGCTATGTACTAACAGGGAGTGATTTCCACAGTCAGGTCTCTTTTTTACAATTAATGTACTTCCACCCACTACGTCAACACACTTGATGCATCACATCAGATGGAAACTTAGGTTTGTCCTGAATTATCGTTTCTGAAAGATTCTCTTCAAGCTAGATTAAACTGACTGGCCTGTAGTTGCTAGGCTTAATTCTACACCCTTTTATGAATGAGAATGCAATTCTCCAGTCATCTGGCACCACCCGCAAGTTTATCGAAGATTAAAAAATTATGGTCAGTGCCTCCACAATTTCCACTTCTACTTCCTCAGTGTATTTTACTGGATCTGATTCTGTTATCTTATCAACTTCAAGTACAGGCCACTTATCAAACACCTTCTACTTATCAATTTTAAACACTTCAAGTGCCTGAACTACCTCCATTTTTACTGTGACTTGTGTAGCACCTTACCCCATGGTAAAGGCAAATGCAAAATATTCATGTCACACCTCAGCAATGGCTCCTGACCCCATGTGCAGATCCCTCTTATGGTCCGTAATGAACCGCAATCCTCCTATTCACATGCATATAGTAGACTTTTGGATTCCGTTTTCTATTGGCTGCCAGACTGTTCTCACACTCTCTCTTTGCTTCTCTTATTTGTTTTTTAATTCCCCTCTGAACTTTCCATATTCAGCCTGGTTCTCAATTGCATTATCCACATTACATCTGTCATAAGCAGACTGTTTCCGTGTCATACTTATCTCAATCTCTTTCATCATCCAAGGAGATCTGAGTTTCTTTGCCCTATCTTCCTCCCTCGTGGGAATATACTTTGGCTAGACCCGAACTGATTCTTCTTTAAAGGCAGCTCATTGCTCAGTTACATATTTGCCTACCAATATTTCATTATAATTCATCTGGGCCAGATACATCCTTGGTTTTGGCCTTCTTATTCTGAGGAACTCCGACACTGATATCCTGGATTTTTTTTTTCTCCATAGATGCTGTTAGAACTGCTGGGCTTTTCCAGCATTTTCTGTTTCTGTCTCAGGCATTTAGTTTGTTCAATGCAGAGATTGTGAGATTTCTAAATGCCAATAGCGAATAGGGATATTGGGTTACTGTGGGTAAAAGTCATTGAAGCGGATGATCAGCAGTAGGCTCGATGGACTGAATGGCCTACCCCTGTTCCGATGTTCCTTTGTCTCAGGCACAGGTGGAGAGGGAAACCAGGTTAATATTCCGGGTACAAACCCTGTATCGGAACTGGAAACTCAAAGATCAGCAAGGACCTCAGTAGGGCTGGGGGAGAGAAGAAACAAATTGAAGCTCAATTGGAGAGAGGAACTTCCTGGGTAGAATGAGCTGGGAACTGCAGGAACCTGTAATGTTGCTGCATAGGCAGCAGGTGGCGCCAGATCACCATGTTTGAGATGAATCAGTGCAACCCTTCTGCTGCCAAGCGCTGCTTTCAACTATCGAATGGAAACCGCATTTTCTTTAAGAGGAACAACTCGTTGTTTAATTACATTCCAGAAGCATAAGATAAATATTTTATTGCAACTTGCTCCAGACTCTGTTTGCTTCTGCTTCGACCTCGTAAAAATCAATCACTTGTTAAAAAAAAGCAAGAAAAAAAATCCCAACCACCAACAGAAAGAATCGTTTTAAGACTTTTACTTCAAAATAGCCTTAACATGACCTAACATGCAAGCAATACACCAAATTCTCAAAAATTACTACCCCACTAACTAATTGACACAACAGAAGTGCATTACGCCAGATTCCCAGCTAATATGTAACCCATTTATGGAGAAATTATTTTTTGTTCTTCTTTCACGGGCTGTGGGCCTTGCTGGCCAGGCCAGCATTTAATGTCCATTCCTGATTGCCCTTGAGAAGGTGCTGGTGAGCCGCCTCCTTAAACCTGTGCAGTCGATGTGGCCTAGGCATATCCACATGACTGTTAGGGAGGGAGTTCCAGAAATTTGACCCAGTGACAGTGAAGGAACGGCGATAAAGTTCCAAGTCAGATGGTGAGTGGCTGTGAGGTAAACTTGGAGGTTGCTGGTGTTCCCATGCACCTACGGCCCTTGTCCTTCTAGGTGGCAGAGATCGCGGGTTTGGAAGGTACTGTCAAAGGACGCTTGGCGAGTTGCGGCAGTGCACCTTGTAGATGGTGCATATGTGTATGGATGCAGCCCCTGTGCATCCATGTTGGAGGGAGTAAACATTGAAGATGGTGGATGGCAAGCCAATCAAGCGGCCTGCTTTGTCCTGGACGGTGTCAAGCTTCTGGGGTGTTTTTGGAGCTTCGCTCATCCGGGCAAATGGAGAGTATTCCATCACACTCGAATTGTGCCTTATCGATGGTGGCCAGGCTGTGGGGAGTCAGGAGGTGAGTTACTCGCTGTAGAATTTCCCGCCTTTGAACTTCCCCTGTAGCCAAACTATTTATTAGCTTGTTCGGTTCAGTTTCTGGTCAATGGTAATCTTCAGGTTGTTGATAATGGGGGTTTAGTGATTGTAATGTCATTAAATGTCAACGGGTGATGATTGGATTCTCTCTTGTGGGAGATGATCATTGTCTGACACTTGTGTGTCGTGAATGTTACTTGCTACTTGTCAGCCCAAGCCTGGATATTGCCCAGGCCTTGCTGCATTTGGACATGGACTGCTTCAGTATCTGAAGAGTTCCAAATGGTGCTGAACAATGTGCAAGAATCAGCGATCATCCCCACTTCTGAACTTATGATGGAAGGGAGGCCATTGATGCAGCAGCTGAAGATGGTTGGGCCGAGGACACTATCCAGAGGAACTGTCTCGCCAGTAGGTGATAATAACGTTAAAAACACATTCCTGCCATCTCTGAACCATTACTTTCTGTTTCACTTCATTATATTTCCAAATATCATCAACTTTCCTTGTGTTCCAAACCATTCGAGCCTTTCTGGTTTTCTCATGGAAGTGTCAACATTTCATGTTGAAAGTCTCTTCCAAATGAACATTCAAAAGTGATTTGACCAAATCAGTTGTGAATATCCTTGTATATTAATTATCCAGTTTTAAGCCATTTAAGGACCCATTGTGACAGGGTTATGATTGAGATCAGTGTTCCTTATTAATGAATTGATTATATCGAATCATGAGAACACAAGAACTATAAGTGGGAGTAGATCATAAGGCTGCACCAGCCTGCTCTGTAATTTGACCATCCCTGATCCTCTCTCTCATCTTCACCTTCCCATCCTCTCCCATATTCCTCAACATGCTGAGAGGTTTTCAAAATACAGTCTATCTCAGCCTGAAATAATTTCAGCAATGGAGCATCCACAGCCTTCGGGGGAAGAGAATTCCAAAGAAGTTTCTCCTCATCTCAGTCCTAAGTGTTCAGCCCCTTATCCTGAGGCTGTGCCCTAGTGTTTTCGATTCTGCAGTCAGGGGAAACAACCTTGCAGTGTCAGCCCTGTCAAGGCCCTTCATAACCTTGTACGTTCCTTTGAAATCACTTCTATTCTTCTGAACACCAGAGATTATAACCCGCCAATCAAAGGACAACCTTTCATCCCAGGAACCAATCTAGTGAACCTTTGTTGTATCGAAAGATGAATTTTTTCTGAAATAGATTTTTCTTCAATATTTCGTTACTATTTGCATTCTAAATCATGAAACAGATATATTACATGTCAAGCCTTCGTTTTTTAAGATTTGAAGTCATTATGAATAATATTTATAATTTTACCTGGCATTCAGAAGGTGTGCACACTTATTGAGGATTTTGCATGGTAAATAAGAGAACAAAAAAATGACCTCTGGACTAGCCTCGAAAATATCTATTACATGCCTCCACTCTTTTTACTGAGTGGATCCTTTAACTAGCCCAAGAGGCCTTGTTTTATATTTGGTTCGGAGTCTTCTTCATAACTTACGTGAATACCAAACATTTGACAGCATAACATAGAATACACTTCAATATGCCACTTCATATTGTTGCTCAGTTATTTTTGGAGAACTGGTCGTACCTCGCTCCTCGGACGTACTCTCCTGAAATTGACAAAACGTATCTGTTAACACGTTAACAGCAGACCGATGGCAGTGCACAGTCGACAAGGTGCAACTTTGCAATGTGAAAGAGCACGAGAATGAATCATAAACATGTTGAGCAACTGGCTGATCTCAAATGCCAAAAAGCTGAAGGGGAGGTTTGGACCTTGAAGAGCAATTGATGTATACTGTCGGAAGGAAACAATTGTAAAGCTATTTAGCAAAGGCGAGCCAATTGTATTGGACTAACTGATTTAAAGGTTAGTGCAGTCAACGTTCTGGCGTTCAATATTGAGGGTGAGTGATTGGCCAGCTTGTGACAGGGATTTTTATAAACAGATACAAAGTCAACAAGAAACAGAAATAAGTGCTGGAGGAAACCAAATAATCAGTTAATTGAAGATGCAGTGACGAAAGGAAGACACTTATAAAAACACAGAGAAAGGGACGATAATATGAATCTAGAGGAATAGTAATGGGCTATGCAGCTTCGGCAACCTTTACGACCATTCAGTTGAATCAAGCAGCAACTCCTAATGCAGGTGACCAAATCATGAAGGAAGAAGTTGTTAGGAAGTGAGAGACTATGTTTAGGACAAAAATGCGGTTGGTAAGGTGCAGGGAGATTCTGGCTGCAGGAAAGTGGGTAGTGATGAGAGTGGGACTAATGAAAAGGGAGTTACCTAGAGATGGATAGGTTCACATTGAAAATAAATGACAAAGGACACTCGTGTAACAGAAACGACTGAATGGCAATTTAAGAAATGATGCAAGGACTCTGAAACTTCCCATGCAAGGCTGGCCTAGAAAATCAGAGCAATTTTCTTCACGATATTTCCTGCCATAATAAAACAAATGTTAGGAAAATTGCAAATAGGAATATCGGCCGGCCAATCTGCTGCAAAAATAATGGCGGTTTGTAATTTTTAAAAAAAGGTAAGACATTCACGCGTTGTCAATGTTGCTGACAAGGCCAGCATTTATTTTCCACCCCTAATTACATTTGGGAAGGTGGCACTGAGCCACATTCTTGAAAACAATTGAATGGCTTGTTAGCCCATTGGAAGACAGTTCAAAGTGAAACACAATACTATGGCTCTGAAGTCACATACGGAGCAGCCCAGGTAAGTATGGCAAATGTCCTTCCCTAAATGGCATTAGAGAACCAGATGACTGTTTACAACAATCCCATTGTCTCATGATCGCCATTACCTATTCTATTTTTCCATTTCAGATGTCTTTTTAGTTTATTGAATTTAAATTCTCTGGCTACCGTCACAGGATTTGAACTCATGTCGCCAAGTCATTATTTCAGGTCTCTGGATTACTAGTCCAGCAACATAACCATTTTGATGATGTTCTTGTGACAAAACAGGAGCGATGACCAAATAAAAGCAATGGAACTGCTTAGTAGCGTGGAAGTCGATGCAAGAAACATTTTCAGCCGACAATAAAGAGAAGGCCAAGAGGAAATGCGATCCCACTTGACACCGATTGATTAATTAAATCTAGAGAGCAGGCGGATGATATACAAGGGCTAGGTAACATTACAAGGGTAAACTAAGGAACAAAGGATAGTCATATCTACACTAAGCTGTAGAGATGGAAATGCTAAATGCATTAAGCATAATTAATTCTTTCACGTATGGCTGTGTGACTCTGGAACTACAACACTGTACAAATATTTTAAACAAGGTTGTCTGCAGAGGCGAACATTCAATCCTTCGAGCCTGTTCCACCATTCTGTTAGATCATGAGTGGCTCTGTACCTCAACTGCATTTACCCACCTTTATTCTCTCTCCATTAATGTGCCCAATCAACAAGAAGCTGTCATCCCTCAGTCCTGAAAACTTTAAATTGATTTATCCTAGTGTCCAGTTTTTTGAAGGAGAGTTCCAGGTTCGCGTCTCCTGTTAATAGTTGTTTTCTCTCTCTCTCTCTCTCTATATTTGCAATCACTTATCGGGAACATTAGCGTACAGGATGGACATGATGGTGTCTGGATGGGTAGTGCGCAGTTACACTATTAACTATACACCGTCTGATCAGGATATGAAGCTGGGAAATTTACTTCCCAGATGGGATGAGAAGAGAATGGGAAAGCAGGCAGGATTATGTTAATATTCATTTCGAACAGCCAACTGGATACCAAAGTGGCTCTGAATCTAGTTTGATAATATGATACATGGCTGCTTCGTGACCCATTGCGTTAGTGAAGCCACGGAGGACTTGATGACATAAGTGGTTTATGACATCAAGGATGAATGTAAAGAGAAGCTTTTGGAGGCAGCCTCATATAATCTGGAATTGAAAAATGATGAGTGCCTGCAACAATGGATTAAGAGACTCAAGTAGCCGCCGCGCAATGAGCAAGTTGAAGGCGCAATGCGCATTAAATTCAATCTCTATATCTGGTGTGAGCTCAGAATCACGGAATCTTACAGCATAGAACGATGCCATTCAGACCCTTCATGTCTGTGTCGGCTCTTTGAAAGATCTGGCTAATTTATTCACACACTCCGGCTTTCTCCCCAGAATCCTGAAAATTCAAGGACACTCTAATTGTCTTTTGACAGTTATTTTGGAATCCGCGTCCATCGCCCATTCTGTTAGGATGTTCCAGATCTTAACAGCCTTTTTTTTCCACAAAGCTTTTTCCACATTTTCTTTCTAGCTCTTTTGTCAATTATTTCAAATCTATGATCTCTTATTACCGACCAACTCGTCAGAATGACTGGTTCCCCCTTATTTTCTTGTTCAAAACACCTCAGAAATTTGAATATATCGATTATGTCTACCCTTAATTTTGTCTACTCCAAGCAGAACAAGCCCAGCTTCACACAACTGACCTCACCCATTCCTGGTCTTATTCGGGTAACATTCTTTGGACTATCACCAATGTGGTTTCCAGATTTGTACACAATATTCGGGCTGAGGACCATCCGTCATTCGTAAAGATTTAGCATGATTTCCTTGTTTTTTGTTTTCAATATTCTCATTGACAAAGCCAAGTATATTATATGCATGCTTGACTACATTACCAATTTGCCCTACCACATTCAAAGATTTGTGAACGTGCATCCCAAGGTATTTCTACTGTTTCAGCCTATTCGAAGCACCGGGTTGGCCTTGTCAGGTGTGGTGGTGATATTAAAATCTGGAAAGCTGGAATATTGAACCAGAATGCAGGAGATGAAATCCAACTTTGTGCTGTTGAGAAATTGAATTAATTTTATACCAAATGAGAATTTAGAATGGTAAGCGGTTATTTGGTCAAAGCTTTCAAGATATTAAGCTGAATGTGTATAGAGTCGATAAATAGAAACTGCTTGTGCTGGTTGGGGAATTTGGGCTGGGGAGCATATTTCTGGAAATAAGATACAAACCTTTCAGGAGGGAGATTATAATAAAAAATGTGGTAGATGTTTGCCATTCTATAACCAAATTACTATTCTTGCTCGATCAATTTTACATTTTAAGTCCGAGATAGATAGATACATTCTTGTCAATCAAAATTATTGAGGGATATGGAACCAGGCAGAGTATAGAGTTCGGTCATAGATCAGCCATTAAATTGCTGAACAGGATAGAGGGACTAAATTGCCTCCTCCTTTTGCTGTGTTCCTTATGGAAAAAGGGGGCCTGAACGAATTTGTATTTTGACGCCCTTTGGGTGTCAGTATGTAGTAGTATTTAACGAATGTTTCAGGAATAAAAAGGCAACGCCAAAGGTTATTTTACAAGTTAAATAATAAGCAATCATAAAAATAGCATTGCGTCTAAGTGATACATGAACTTAACCTTAAATTAAACAATGAACTAATAAAGAACGTCAGTAAATAAAAATATTTGGAAACTTTTAGTCACATCTTTCTCGATAGACAGAGTGGCCAGTGAAGATAGCGTGTCCTCTCCCATGGTTAATCACAAATATTATTTTATACGCATCAACTTTGAGCAACTCAGTTCGTTGCTCACCACTAATACAGGCATGGTTAAAAGGATCCCGAGAGTTGTCTATGTATTTGGAAACATGCTGTTGCAACTTCACGTTTGTTAAGTTTCAACAGCACTGCAGTCAATGGAAAGCATTTTTTTGGATTTAGACAAATTCTGCGTGGAAGTCCGCTCCAGCAATATTAGACACTCTTCACCACGGTGCCCTGGGATGACGCTGTCTCATACTGTCTCATCACGGAATGTTGGCAGGACTCATAGCCTTGCCGTATCCAGTGCCTTCACGTGGAGTGAATTGAATTGCCTGAAGACTGTGATGCTGGGGCCCACAGAGGAGACTGAGGTGGATCATTCACTCCGCACTGCTGGCTGAAGATTGTAGCAAATGCTTCAGCCTTATCTTTTGCACTGGTGTGTTGGGCTCCCCCATCATTGAGGATAGGGATATTTGTGTGTCTTCCTCCAATGAGTTGTTTAATTGTCCATCACCATTCACGACTGGATATGGCATGACTGCAGAACTTTGATCTGATCCGTTGGTTGTGTAATCGCTTAGTTCTGTCTATCACGTGCTGATAATACTGTTTAGCATGCAGGTCGTCCTGCGTTGCAGCTTCAAAAGGTTGCCATCTCATTTTAAAGTTTGCCTGATGCTGCTCCTGGCATGCCATCCTGCACCCTTCATTGAACCAGCGTTGACCCCCTGGCTTGATTGTAATGGCAGAGTGGGAATATGCCAGGCCATGAGGTTATGGATTGTGTTCGAATACAATTCTGCTGCTGCTGATGGCCCACAGCGCCTCATGGAGGCCCAGTCTTGATTTGTTCGAAATCTATCCCATTTACACGACAATAGTGCCCCACAACACAGTGGAGCATGTGCGGTGGTCGCACCTACTGATACTGTCATGGACAAATGCATCTGTGGCAGACACATTGGCGAGGATGTGGTCAAGTATGTTTTTCACCCTTGTTGGTGACTTTCCCACCTGCCACAGACCCAGTCTAGCAGTTACATCCTTTATGACTCAAACACCGATGGTGCTACCGAGCCACTCATTGTGATGGGCATTGAAGTCCCCACTCGGGGTACAGTCTGCGCTCTTGCCACCCTCAGTGCTTCCTCCAAATGATGTTCAACACGATTCATCAACTGAGGGGTGGGCGGTACGTAGTAATCAACAGGATGGTTTATAGCCCATGTTTGACATGTTGACATGGGACTTCATGGGGCCCAGAGAGAATGTTCAGGACTCCCAGTGAAACTTCCTCCCGACTGTGTACCACTGTGCTGCATCTGTCCTTCCAGTGGGACAGGACATATCCAGGGATGGATGATGGTGGTGTGTGGGACATTTTCTGTAAGATATGTTTCCGTGAGAATGACCATGTCCAGCAGTTGCTTGAATAGTCTGAGAGACAGCTCTGCCAATTTTGGCTCCAGTCTCCAGATGATAGTAAGGAAGACTTTGGAGGCTGGACTTAGCTGAGTTTGTCATGGTCATTTCCGGTGACTAGGTCGATGCTGGGTGGTCCATCCCTTTTAAGCTTTTTAGCAGACTGAAACAACTGAAGGCTTGCTAGGCCATTCCATAAGACACGTAAGAGTCAACCACATTGACCTGGGCCTGGAGTCACATGTATTTCCTTCCCTAAAGGATATTCGTGAACAAGATTTCCGCTCCACCTCACCCCCCACCCCCCACCACCCCCCAATCCCCATCTCATCCCCGACAATGGTTTCATGGTCATTATTGGGCTTTTAATTTCAGACTGTTATTGGATTCAAATTTCACCACCTGCCATGGTGGAATTTAAACCCGTGTCCTCAGAGCATTACTAGTCCAGCGACAATATCACTACGCCATCGCCTCCCCACAAGGAAGAATTTAAACTGTAAGAAAAAGGGACATTTAATTTTTGGCAAGTGTCCACTTGTCAACCAATCTTCACCCGTTTCCCTTGCAGTATAAATTGTTGTTCCTTTTGAAATTTGGTATTTTTGCGTCTTTCCTAATCGGTGCAAGACAAAAAGCTTCAATAGCTTTTTTAAACTTTCAGTGCTTCTCAACTTCTGCACAAGCAATAAACTACTTAGTTCATTGCCAGGTTTTGTATCATCCACAAACTTTGAAATTGTGCTTTCTATATTCCAATTTAGATGATTTATATGGAACAAGAAAATATTATCATGGATTGTTTAGGATTGCTTACCAAGTTGTCTCAATCCTGAAGAAAATGCCATCATTTTCGTCATTCAGTGCTTTGACCAAGTTGCACTGTTATTTGTGCAAGATATTGCACAATTTAGAAAATTCAGAGTCGTTGAGGTTCTGCAATTGACTCGACTGTTCCTGTGAAGGAAAATACAGTTTGTTAAGGAAGGAAACAAAGCACCGCGATCATTATGTTTAATAAGAACCTAAGAACCTAAGAAATAGGAACAGGATTAGACCATTCGGCCCCTCGAGCCTGCTCCGCCGTTCAATAAGATCATGGCTGTTCTGGTTGTGTTTCGATTTCCATATTCCCATCTAACCTCTAAAACCTTTTATCCTCTTGCCTAACAAGAATGTATCTACCTCTGCCTTAAAAATATTCAATGACCCTGCCTCCACCACCTTCTGAGGCAGAGAGTTCCAAAGCCGCAAAACCCTCTGAGAGAAAAATTTTCTCCTCATCTCTGTCCTAAAAGGGCGGTCCCTAATTTTAAAACAGTACCCCCTAGTCTTGGGCTCACCCACAAGAGTAAACATATTTTCGACGTTCGCCTTGTCAAGGCCCTTCAGGGTCTTGTATACTTCAATCAAATCACTCCTCACTCTTCTAATCTCCAGTGGACGCAAGCCCAGCCTATCCAACCTTCCCTCATAAGACAGCCCTCTCATTCCAGGTACCAATCTCTTAAACCGCCTTTGAACCACCTCCAATGCATTGGCATCCTTCCGCTCAAAGGATTTGATGTGCGGTCTCACCAATACCCTGTATAACTGAAGCTTAACATGCTTATTTTTCTGCTCAATCCCTCTCATAATAAAGGATAGCATTCCATTAGCCTACTTAATTTCTTGCTGGACCCTCATACTAAATTTTGTGATTCATGTACTAGAACACCTAGATCCCTCTGCACCTCAGAATTATGCAGCTGTTCTCCACTTAAGTAATCCTTTTTTTTTGTTCTTCCTGCCAAAATGAACAACTTCACATTTTCCCACATTAAACTCCATTTGCCTGATGTTTACCAATCACTCATCCTATCTATATCCATCTGCAACCTCCTCATATCCTACTCACAGCATATTTTCCTGCCTATCTTTGTGTCATCTGCAAAGTTAGCTACCATGTCTTCACTCCTCTCATCTAAGTTATTGATGTAAATCGTAAGGAGTTGAGGCCCCAGCACAGACCCTAGTGGGACACCAATCATCACATCCTGTCAATCAGAAAAATACCCATTTATGCATAATCTCTGATTTCTGACAGCCAGCCAATCTACTATCCATGCTAATATGTTACCCACTACACGATGTGCTTTTATTTTCCGCAATAATCTTTGATGTGGCACCTTATTAAATGCCTTCTGGAAATCCAAGTACAGTACATCTGAAAGTTCTCTGTGCATGTTACTCCTTCAAAAAACTCCAACAAATTGGTTAAACATGATTTTCCTTTCACAAAGCCATGCTGACTCTTCCGTATTGCATTGATCTCTTTCAAGTGACCAGTTATAACCTCCTTAATGATTGATTCTAATGACTTCCACATGACAGGTGTCAAGCTAACTGGCCTATAGTTTCCTGGTTTCTGCACCCCCACCCCCCCCCACCCCCCACTTCTTGAATGGACAGGTTAAATTTGCTACTTTCAAATCTGTTGGAACCTTTCCAGAATAGAGCGCATTTTGGAAAATAAACACCAGCGTATCAACCATCTCATTAACCACCTCTTTTAAGACCCTAGGATGTAATCCATCAAGACCCGGAGACTTGCCAGCCTGCAGCTCCATCAATTTGCTCAGAACTATTTCCCTAGTGATTTCAACTTCACCAAATTCCTTTTCTCCTTTCGCCTCCTGATTTGCAGCTCTTACTGGAAAGTTTTTTGTATCTTCAATAATGAACACAGAAGCAAAATATTTGTTTATTTCTTCTGCTATTTCCTTATCATCTACTATTAGATCCCCACTGTTAGTCTCTTGAGGACCAACATTCACTTTCCTACTCTTTGAATTTTTAAATACCTGTAGAAACTCTTGCTATCCATTTTTAAATTTCTAGCTAGCGTCCTCTCATAATCTAATTTATTTCTCCTGATTATCCTTTTAGACATTCTCTGCTGTATATATTCTGTCCAACCATCTGTCCTGCCACTCATTTGGCGGAGTTATGTGCTTTTTCCTTAAGTTTGATGCTTTCCTTACATCTTTAGTTAACCACAGATGATGAGTCCTCCCCTTAGAATTTTTCTTTATAGTAGGAATGTACTTATTCTGAATACTCTGATATATCCCCTTAAAGGCCTGCCACTGCTTCTCCATTGATCTGTCCTCTAGCCTAGTTTCCAAGTTCACTTCAGCTAGCTCAGCTTTCATCCCCACATAGTTGGTGTTATTTAAGTTGAAGATACTAGTCTTAGACCCGCTCTTCTCCATTTCAAACTGGATGTGAAATTCAATCATATTGTGGTCGCTGGCGTGCCTTTACTCTGAGGTCATTAACTAATCATGTCATGTTACACAGTAGCAAGCCTAATATTACCTGCTCTCTGGCTGATTCCAGAACAGGCTGCTCTAATAAACTACCTCGAAAGCATTCCAAGAACTCCTCTTCCAGGCTACTACTGCCAATCTTATTTTGCCAATTTATGTGTATATTAAAATCACCCATGATTATTGCCATCACTTCATCACAAGCATACAATATTGTCTCTTCAATACTTTGCCCTACACTGTGGCTACTGTTAGGGGGCCTGTAGGCCACTCCTGCTAAACAGATTATCCCCCTACTATTCCTCATCACCACCCAAACCTATTCTAGATCCTGACCTCCTGAACCAAGATCATCTTTAACTGTTGCACCAATGCCCTCTTTAATTAACAGTGCTACCCCTCCACCTTTACCTAGCTTCATATTCTTATTGAATGTCATGTACCCTTCAATATTAAGGACCCAATTGTTGTCGCCCTGCAGCCACTTCTCCATAATTGATATCAGATCATATACATTTACTTCAATGTGCGCCATCAATTCATTTACCTCGTTATGGGTGCTACAGACATTCAGATAGAGAGCCTTTAGTTTTGCCTTTTTGCTACCGTTGTAATATCTAGTCTTGACTATTGATGTATTCTTGGGTTTTTTCTCTCTGTCCTTTCCTGCCATTCCTGACCCTCATTTCTCTGCGACCTGAATATTCAGGTATACGTGAGCTTCAGGAAGGATAGGAAGCTGGGGAAAGGTGGTGGCGTAGCTCTGTTAATTGAAGATGGCATTAGTGTTGTGATGAGAGATGACCTTAGCTCTAAAATGTCAAGACATGGAATCAGTTTGGATGGATCTAAGAAAGTGCAAGGGGCAAAAAGCATTGTTGGGAGTTGTTTATAGAATACCGAATAACATTGATAATGTCAATCATAGAGTTGCATGGAACAAGGCTAATGCAGTAATCAAGGGAGATTTAAGTCTACGTATATACTGGGTAAACATAATTAGTTCTTATGTTGTGGATGACGAATTCGAATGCATGCAAGACAGCTTTCTGGAGCAGTACATTGCAGAACCAACTAGGATCAAGGTATTTTAGGTCTAGCATTTTGCAATGAAAAATTGTTAATGAATAATCTTATTATAAAGGAGCCTTTGGGAAAGAATGACTATAATAAAATATAATTATAAAAAAAGATTTTAAGTGGTTTGGTTGAATCAGAAACTAGGGTCTTAAATCTAAGCAAAGAAAACTATGAAGTTATGAGGGGAAAATTTGCTATGGTGGATTAGGAAACTATGTTAAAAGATACTGTCGGCAGGCAATGGCTACCATTTAAAGAACTAATACATAAAGAAATCAAGGCTGTATTAGCTAAAAGGAAGAGATGTGTAAGGTTGCCAAAAAACGGTAAGCCTGATAATTGGAAGCATTTTAGAATTCTGCAAAGGAGGTCCAAGAAAAGTATTAAGAGAGTAAAAATAGGATATGAGTGCAAATTAGCGAGAAACATAAACAAAAAGGATTGGAAAAAGGTTCCATAGTTCCACACAAAGTGATAAGATCAGTAAAAACAAACGTGGGTCGATTACAAACGGAGTATGAGTATTTATAATGTAGAAAAAACGAAATGGCGAAGGAACTAGACAAATACTTCGTGTCTGTCTTGTCTAAGAAAAATACTAAAAGAAAAACCTAGAAACAATGGGGAATCAAAGGGCGAGGGTAACGAGGAACTGCAAGGTTAGTAAATTAGTAAAAATAAGTAGAAACATTAATGGGACAATGTAGATAAATCCCCTGAACTTGATTTTCCACATCCCAGAATGTTGAAAGAGGTGGCTGCAGAGAAAGTAGGTGCATTGGTGGTCATCTTTCAAAATTCTACAGACTCTGTAATTGTTACTGTAGATTAGAAACAGCAAATGTAACCCCACTATTTAAGAAAGGGGGAATAAAGAAAACATGGAACTTGAGACCCATTTGTCTAACATCTGTCATAGGGAAAATCATAGAATCTGTTATAAAGGATGTGATAACAAAACAGTTAGAAAATAATTGTAGGATTGGGTAGAGTCAATATGGATTTATGGAAGGGGAATCGTGTTTAATAATCCTGTTGGAGTATTTTATGAGGATGTAACTAGCAGAATAGATAAGGAGGAACCTGTGGAAGTGGTATAATTAGATTTTCAGAAAGCTTTTGATAAGGTCCCACGGAATAGATTAGTAAACACAATTAGAGCATATGGGATTGGGAGCGGGGAATACACTGGGTTGGATTGGGAACTGGTTAACAGGCTGAAAGTAGTCAGTAGGAATAAATCGGTCATTTTCAGATTGCAGGCTGTGAGTAATGGTTACCATAAGGAACAGTGCTTGGGCCCCAGTTACTGACAATCTATATCAATGACTTGGATGTGGGGATTAAATGTAATTTTTCTAAGTTTGAAGATGCCACAAAACTAAGTGGAAGTGTGAATTGTGAGCAGGGTGCCAAGGCGCTTCAAGGGGATTTGTAGAGGATAAGTGAGTAGGCAGAAAATTGGCAGATGGAGTCAACGTGGAGAAATGTGAGGATATCCACTTTGGTGGGAAAAATAGAAATACAGAGTGTTTCTTAAATGGTGAGAGGCTGGGAAATGTTCAACTTCAAATGGACTTGGGTGTCCTTGTTCATAAGTCACTGAAGGCTAACATGCAGGTACTTCAAGGAATTACGAGGGGAAATGGCCTTTATTGCATGAGGATTAGAGTACAGGAGTTAAGAAGTCTTCCTGCAGTTATTTCGACAGATCCTTGCTGAGAACACACCTGGAGAACTGTGTGCAGTTTTGGTCTCCTTACCTAAGGAGACACATTGATGTCATAGAGAAAATAAAACGAAGGTTCACCAAACTAATTCCTGGGATGGGGGATTTGAAGGATTAAATAGACGGGGCCTTTATTATCCAGCTTTTTCAAGGAGAGGTGATCTCATTCAAGAGTACAAAATTCTTGCGGGTTTCGACAGGGTAGATGCAAGGAGGATGCATCCCCTGGTTGGGTGTTCTAGGACCCGGGGACAAAATAAGGGACAGACCATTTTGCATTGAGGAGGAATTTCTTCATCAGAGGGTGGTGAATCTTTGGAATTCTCCGCCCCAGAGGGCTGCAGAGGCTCAGTCATTGAGTATGTTCAAGACTGAGATTGATAGATTTCTAGATATTAAAAACAGCAAGGGATACGGGGATAGTGCCTGGAATAAGCAGGTTGTCTTATGAGGATAGGTTGGAAAGGCTGGGCTTATTTCCACTGGAGTTTAAAAGATTGAGGGGTGACTTAATTGAAGTATATAAGATCCTGAATGTTCTTGACATGGTGGACGTGGAAAGGATGTTACGTCTTGTGGATGTGTCCAGAACTAGGTGAGACTTTTAAAATTAATGCTCGCCCTTTTAGGACAGTGATTAGAATATTTCCTCCCAGCTGGTTGTGCGACTTTGGAGCTCTCTGCCTCAGAAGGCAGCGCAAGCGAGGTCATTGAATATTTTTAAGGCAGAGGGAGATAGATTCTTATTACGCAAGGTAATGAAAGGTTATCGGGACAGATGAAAATGTGGGATTCGAGACTAAAACAGATCTACCACGATCTTATTGAATGGTGGGGTAGGTTCGAGGGGCCGAATGGCCTACTACTGCACCTATTTCGTTTGTTCATATGTAAATTGTGTTGAAGTAGAAGATCAGCGATAATCTCATTGAATGGCAGAGCGGCTCGAAAGGCTGAATGACTTACTCCTGCTCCCCTTCCTTATGTTCTTATTGACAAGATGGTTAAGGGTCTTGTAAAATTAGGAAAACTGTAAGGAATGTATTTGAAAAAATATATTAGGTGTTTTTTAACTTTGTAGAATCATAGATACTTACAGCATGGAAGGAGCCCTTTCGGCCCATCATTTCTGTGCCAGCTGGCAAGGACACATCCAGTCTAATCTTACTTTCCATAACTTGGTATTTGCAGTTGAAATTTCAAATGCCTATCCAATTACCTTTTAAAAACATGCTGTGAAGTATTCCGTGTTTAGCAGCATTTGGGGGCACTGATCCCCAGGTCCCCACCTTCACCCCTTATGTGAAAAAATTGCTGTCAATGCCCATCTCAACCTCTACCTCTTGCCCGAAATCAATGCAACCATTTAAAGGACCAACTGCCAAGAGGATAGAGCCTTCCTTTCCACTCTACCTAGACATCTCATAGTTTTATAAAGTTCATGATCTCTGGCATCCACTTCCTCTGTGAATTCAATAAAAATCTGAAACTATAAGTCTAATGATGACCATGAAACCATTGCCGATTGTTGCAAAAACACGGCTGGTTCACTAATGCCCTTAAGGGAAGGAAATCTGCCGTCCTTTCCTGGCCTGGCCTAATGTGACACCAGGCCCACAGCAATATGGTTGACTCGTAAATGCTCTCTGAACAAGGGAAATTAGGGATGGGCATAAATGCTGGTTTAGCCAGAGACGCCCACAACCCATGATTGATTTAAAAAAAAATCATCCTTGCCTCCCCACACGCAACCCGCTCCACACACCATACCCTGCCCTCTGCAACATCCCCAAGCGCCATACTCCTCAACCCCTATCGCCTCCTCCAAAACCGACACCATTTCTCACACCCCGTCATCCATACCCTCATACCTGTCTTGCACACGCTGTCGCCCCCTCTTAACACCAACCCCATCCTCCTCCTCACTTCCCAACCCTGTTCCTCCGCACCACAGCAACACTCACACCTGCACCACCTCAACCCCCATCCCCTGTCCTCACCCTCTCCACAACATGCCATTTCCGCTCCACCACACATCGCCAATCGCCCTCCTCCAACCTACCCCCATCCTTCTACTCCTCAACCAACCAATCTCCCCTTCTCCTCAAGCCCCCATCCTACTTTCCCCTCATCCCAAATCCTCCGCACCACCAAAAGCCTTCTCCTCACATAAAACCTCTTCCTCAGCCCCAAGCCTAGAACCATAGAACTATAGAAAAGTTACAGCACAGAAGGAGGGGAGGGGGTGGGGGGGGGGGGGGGGGGGGGGGGAGGTGGGGCGGGGGTGGTGGGCAATTCAGCTCATCATATTTGTGCTAGCCGAAAAAGAAAAAAAACACTAGTTGCCCATTTTGATCACAACTTCCAGCAGCTAGTCTGTAGTCTTGCAGGTTGCAGCTCTTTAGGTGCAGATCCGGCACCTTTTTAATGAGTGTTTCTGTCTCGATCACCAAACCAGGCAGTGAATTCCAATAATCTACCACCCCCTGGATGAAGGAATGTTTCGTCATGCCCCCTCTAATCCTCTACCAATCACATTAAACCTGTGCCTCCTGGTAATTGACCTCTTTGCTAGGGGCAACAGGGCATCCCTGTCTACCCTATCTAGGCCCTTCATCATCTTGGGCACCTCAATTAAGTGACCCTTCAGTCACCTCTGTTCCATGGAAAACAACCCTAGCCTATCCAATCATTCCTCATAGCTACAATTTTCAAGTCCTGGCAACGTTCTTGTAAATCTTCTCTGTACTCTCTCCAGAGCAATTATGTGCTTCTTGGAACGTGGCGACCAGAATTGTACACAAAATTCCAGCTGTGGCCTAACCAGTGTTTTATACCGTTCCATCATTACATCCCTGCCTTTGTGCTGTATGCCTTGCCAATAATGGCAAGCATTCCATATGCTTTCTTTACCAACTTTTCCACCTATCCTTCCTCCTCCAGGGACCTGTGGACATGCACACCAAGGTTCCTCACTTTCTCTACCTCTCCCAATACTTTCCCATTTATTGTGTATTCCCGAGTTTTGTTTGCCACCTCCTCCCAACCCCCCCGACCCCCGCCTCCACCCCCCCCCCCCCCCCCCCACCACCACCACCACCACCACCAAATGCATTACCTCACAATTCTCGGTATTGAACTCCATCTGCCCCACTTTTCCATACACTCAACCGAACCATTGATGTAATTCTGGAGACAACAGCTGTCCTATTCATTATCAACTACGTGGTCAATTTTTGTGTCATATGCAAATTTCTCAATCATGCCACCCACATTTAAGTCCAAATTATTAATATATACGACAGACAGCACGGACCCCAATGCTGAGCTCTGTGGAACGCCACTGGAAACCATTTTCCAATCTGAAAACACCCATCAACTATTAAAGTTTGTTTCCGGTCGTTGAGCCAATTTTCAATCCAACTCGCCACATCCCCCTGTATCCCATGGGCTTTTACTTTTCTGACCAGTCTGCCATGTGGGATCTTGTCAAATGCCTTACTAAAATCCATGTAGACAACATCCACTGCACTACCTTCATCAGTTTCCTTGTTACTTCATCAAAAATATCGATTAAATTAGTAAGGCACGACCTTCCCCTAACAAAACAAGTCCGACTATCCTTGATTAACCCATTCCTTTCTCAGTGGCAGTTTATCCTGTCTCTCAGAATTGATTCAAATAATTTGCCCAGCACAGAAGTTAGACTGGCCAGTCTAAAAATATTTGGTCTATCCCTCACACGCTTTAAAAATAATAGCACAACTTTCACAGACTTCTAATCCTCTGGTGCCTCGCCTGTATCTAGTGAGGATTGGAAAATGATCCTCAGGGCATCCATTATTACCTCCCTGTCTTCTTTTATCAGCCTGGGATACAATTCCTCCACCCCTGGCGATTTATCCACTTTCAAGGATGTCAGTCCCTCCAGTCCTCTCTCAATGTTCTTAAGGAATTAATTAAATCTACTGTTTCACATTCCTCCTCTTTAACTAGAATATCTGCTTCATCCCTCTCTTAGTGAAGAGTGGGACAAAGCACTCATTGAGAACCCTGCCCTCTTCTTCAGCATCAGAGCACAAGGTTCCATGAACATCTTTGATCGGCCCGAACTTTTCCTTTGTTATTCTCTTGCTCTGAATGTACTGGTAAAACATTTTTGGGTTTTCTTTGATTTTACCTGCCAATATTTTTCATATCCTCTCTTTTCTTTCCTAATTACCATTTTTAATTCACCCCTCTACATTCTATACTCCTCTAGGCTTTCTGCAGTATTACGTTTTCATGATTGCCATAAGCCTTCTTTGTAAACTTAACTTGTATACTTCTATACAGCCAGGGGTCTCTAGCTTTGGCAGTACCACGCTTTTTCACGATCAGTGAGCTTGCACACGAGCAGGGGAAATACCACATCCTGAGTGAGAGTCAGCCTGAGTGAGTGTGGGTTTTGGCAATTTGGTACACAGTGGGAATTCGGTGCAGGGAGGAAGAGGTGCTCTTTGCACTTTTTCTTTGCTATCCAACTTCTTAAATCTTCAGAGCGTCGTCTTGCCCTGCAGCAGCAGTAGAGGCTACAAGGGAGAGAAATGACTGGTAAGTAGTGGGTAAGGTCACATAATTGTTTCCTACTTCTTTCGCTTATAGTTTAAGATCTTTTTCGTGGTTTATAGTTTGTATATTCTGTAGGAACGACGATCAGGAAAGAATGGCCCTAGAGTAATTGATTTAAAAGGTTTAATCTAAAGGGATAAGTCATGGCAGAAGAGCTGAAAGCGATGGTGTGCTCCTCATGCTCCATGTGGCATGCTGGGAAAAGTTCCAGTGCGCGGAACCAGCATGTGTGCAGGAAATGTGTCCAGCTGCAGCTCCTGGAAGCTAGGATTTCAGAGCTGCAACAGCTGGGACCACTGTGGACCATCCGCGAGTCTGAGAGCATCGTGGGTACCACGTTTAGAGAGATGGTTACACCGCAGCTGAAGGTACTTGAGGAAGGAAGGGAATTGGTGACCATCAGGCAGTCCACGAGAAACAGGCAGGGAGTTCAGGATTCCCCTGGGGTCCCGCTTGCAAATCGGTATTCTATTTTGGAGGCTGATGAGGTCGCTGGTTCCTCCAGGGAGTGCAGACAGAGCCAAGCTTCTGGCACCACAAAGAGCCTGTCTCTATAGGAGGGGAGGAAAAAAGGAAGAGGAATAGTAAGAGGGGATTCTATATTCAGGGGAACAGATAGGCGCTACTGTGGCCATCAACGTGACTCCAGGATGGTGTGTTGCCTCCCTGATGCCAGGGTCCGAGATGTCACTGAATGGCTTCAGGGCATCCTGAAGGGGGAGCATGATAAGGCAGAGGCAAAGGCACATATTGTTACCAATGACATAGGTAGAAAGAGGGATGAGGTCTTGCACCAAAAATTCCGGGAGTTAGTCAGTCGGCTAAAGAGCAGGACCACCCGGTTTGTAATCTCCGGATTACTCCCAGTGTCACATGTTAGCGAGCACAGAAATAGGAGAGTAGCGCAGATGAATATGTGGCTTAAGGGTTGGTGCAGGAGGGAGGGTTTTAGATTACTGGATCACTGGGACCATTTCTGGGGAAGGCAGGACCTGTAAAAGCGGGGCAGTCTACATCTGAACCAGGGTGGGGATAAAATCCCAGCGGGTGTATTTGCTAGTGCTGTTGATAGGAGTTGAAACTAATTTGGCAGGGGGAAGGGGCATAGAATGTTAGCAGAATAGGGACATTCATAATACAGTAAAACAATCAAATCAGAGGGATTACAGCTGCATTAAGTTTCAAGGGAATAAGGCAAGGCTGGATGGCCTCTACGTTAATGCCAGGAGTATTGTAGGTAAAACGGATGAGCTAAGGCTGAGGATTAACACGTGGAATTGTGATGTAATAGCTATCACAGAGACGTGGTTGAGGGAGGAGCAGGATTGGCAGCTCAACATTCCGGGATCTCGAATCTTCAAGCGAGACAGGGGAGGGGGTAAAAGAGGAGGAGGCATTGCATTATTTGTTAAGGAGTCCGTTACTGCAGTAAGGATAGATGATATCTTGGCATCGAATGAAGCTTTGTGGGTAGAGTTTAGGAATAGAAAAGGGGCAGCCACATTGTTAGGTGTTTATTATAGACCCCAGGATGTCAGTAGGAAATTGAGGAGCAAATGTGTGCACAATTCACGGAGGTGTGTAAAAGCAATAGCAGTAGGTTAATTATATTAGGTGATTTCAACTTTCCCAACATTAATTTGGATAGACATAGTGTTTAGGGCTTGGATGGAGTGGATTTCTTGAAATGTGTACAGAAGAACTTTTTAGGTCAATATGTAATGCGTCCAACAAGAGATGGCGCGGTGCTAGACCTAATTCTGGGGAATGAAGCCACTGAGATGGTCGGGGGAAGCATTTCAGTGATATCGACCACAACATGGTACAATTTAAGCTTGTTATGGACAAAAAAATCGACAAGTTGCAAAAAACAATGTTTTGGATTGGGAAGAGTGGATTTTTGTAAAATAAGGCAGGATCTGGCCAAGGTAGACTGGGAACAGCTACTTGTGGGGAAATCTACAGAAGAGAAATGGGGGGCGTTCAATAAGGAAATGGGGAGGATACAGGCTCAACATGTTCCCTCTAGGGCGATAGGAAGGAGTAACAGGCCCAGAGAACCATGGATGACCTGAGATATTCAGGATACGTTGAGAAGGAAAAGAGAGGCTTTTAGCAGGTACAAAGGGGAGCAAGTCAGCGGAGTCATTAGTGGAGTACAGACAGTGCAGGTTGGAGCATAAGAAAGCAATAAGGAGAGCAAAGAGGGGTTATGAGAAAGCTCTGGCTGGTAAAAGTAGGGAAAATCCCAAGATATTCTATAATTATATCAATGGGAAGAGAATAACGAGGGAAAGAGTAGGGCCCATTAGGGACCAAGGGGGCAATCTATGGGTTGAGCCAGAGGACATCGGCCGAGTGTTGAACGAATACTTCACATCGGTCTTCACCCAAGAGAATGAGGATGAAGGTATGGAACAAATTTGATTGATTTTTTCGAGGAGGTAACTAGGTGTGTGGATGAGGGTACTGCAGTTGATGTAGTTTATATGGATTTCAGCAAAGGCTTTGAGAAGGTCCCACATGGGAGACTTATAAAGGAGGCAAATGCACATGGGATACAGGGTAATTTGATAAGGTGGATTCAAAATTGGCTTAGTTGTAGGAGACAGAGGGTGATGACAGACGGCTGCTTTAGTGACTGGGAGCCAGTGTCCAGTGGCGTACCACAGGGATCTGGGCTGGGTCACCTACTATTTGTCATTTATATAAACGACATAGATGACTATGTGGGGGGTAGGATTAGTATGTTTGCGGATGGCACAAAGATTGGCCGGGTTGATTGTCTTGGGCTAGAGGAAGATATAGACGGGATGATCAAACGGGCACATAAGTGGGAGATGGAATTTAACCCTGAAAACTTTGAGGTGATACACTTTGGAAGGAGTAATTTGACAAGGAAGCATGCAATGAGCAGCATGACACTAGGAAGTTCTGAGAAACAAACGGGCCTTGGCGTGTGTGTCCATAGATCTCTGAAGGCGGAGGGGCATGTTAGTGGGGTGTTGAAAAAGGAATATGGAACACTTGCCATTTTCAATCGAGACCTAGATTACAAAAGTAGGGAGGTCATGTTGAGGTTGTATAGAACCTTGGTGAGGCCACGGCTGGAGCACTGTGTGCAGTTCTGGTCGCCACATTATAGGAAGGCTGTGATTGCACTGGAGGTGGTGCAGAGGAGATTCACCAGGATGTTGCCTGGGATTAAACATTTAAGTTATGAACAGAGGTTGGATAGACTTGTGTTGTTTTCCTTGGAGTAGAGAAGACTGAGTGGCGACCTGATCGAGGTGTACAAGATTTTGAGGGGCATGGACAGGGTGGATAGGGAGCAGCTGTCCCCCTTAGTTGAAGGGTCAGTCATGCGGGGACACACGTTCAAAGTGAGGGACAGGAGGTTTAGGGGGGATGTGAGGGAAAACGTTTTTATCCAGAGGGTGGTGACGGTCTGGAATGCGCTGCCTGGGAGGGTGGTGGAGATGGGTTGACTCACATCCTTTAAAAAGAACCTGGATTAGCAGCTGGCAGGTCATAACATTCAAGGCTATGGGCCAAGTGCTGGTAAATGGGATTAGGTAGGTAGGTCAGGTGTTTCTCACGTGTTGGTGCAGATTCGGTGGGCCGAAGTGCCTCTTCTGCACTGTGTGATTCTGTGATTCCTTCTGGGGACGTGTTTACACTGTGCCTGTAGAACCTCGCTTTTGAATAACTCCTGCTGATTTAACACCATTTATCCTTCAAGTCGTTGTAACCTGCCCACTTTCACCAGATCACCTCTCAGTTTCGTAAAATTTGCTTCCCCCCCGTTTAGAATTTTTATCCGTGCTCTATCTTCATTCTTTTCCTTAATTATAGTAAATCTAACTGTATTATGGCCCCTATCTCAAAAATGGTCAACCACTGCTGCTAGATCCACTTGCCCAGTTTCGTTTCCTAATATACTGCACCTAGGATTACAGCCCCTCGCTTTGGGCTTGTTATGTGCTGGGGAAAAATGTCCTTTTGAATGCAGTTCAAGAATTTTGTGCCCTCTGTGCCTATTACATTCTTCGTATCCCAGTTGATTTTAGGGCATTTGAGGTTCCCAACCACGGTTGCCTTGTTGTTTTTGCACTCAGAAATTTGCCAACATATTTGCTCTCCTGTCTCCCTCTCACTGTTTTGGGGTCTATGGTACACTCCCTGTCGTGTCGTTGTCCCTTTTTATTCCTGAGATCAACTCATGTTGGCTCATTCGATGGTTCATTTATTAAAACACCCTCCTCACAACTGTAATTGATCTATAGCCAATAATGCTTCATCCCTGCTTTTTTATCCCCCTCTCTATCCTGCCTGAAAAACAAATATGGGATGTCCACTTGCCATTATTGTCCCTCTTTATGCCAGGTTTCCATTATAGCAATAATATCATGCTGCCATGTGCCTCTTATACCACCCCATCCTCGTTACACCATCTGACTCTCATCCGTAATTCCCTAGTCCTCTTATCCTTATCGCACTCCCACTTACCTCACCATCCCTCCTCTTCACATCCCTGCTACCCCATCCACCTCGCCCCAATCCCCACCTCCAAACAAGTCTCTCTTCCCACACCCCATCGTCCACATCCTCCAATTCCCCTCCTCCTTAACCCATTCCCCTAATCCACTCGTCCTCAGCCCCTTCCCCCTCCACACTTCATCCCTGTCCCACGTCATCCTTATCTCCCATCGACCTAACGCCAACCCCCTTTACCCCGGTCCTCTTACCATTCCTCCTCCTTACATTGCACGTCCTTTACAACCACTCCTCCTTAATTCCCCCCATCTTACGCCACCCATCTTGTCCTCTGCCCCTTCCATCTCCTCCTTACTCCCTCGCCTCTCCTCCTTACACCCACACCCCATCCTTAACCCCCTTTCCATCCTCCAGCTCTGCACCGCTGCCACCCCTCTCCTCTTCCTCACAAACTCCTCCTCACCCTAGCTGCAACTTAGCCAACCCGTAAGCCCACTTCCACCTCACCCACTCCACCTTACCCCAGATTTCCCTCGCTTCCAAATAACCTTGTTGTCACCTGCTCCTCCAACTCCATCCCCCATTCACCCCTCCTCTTCCAACTCACCCAACATCTCCCCGCCTCCAACTCAGTCCACCATTCCCTCTCCTCTACCTCGCCCCGGGCCCCAGCACCCCTCCTACATCACATCCTCAGCCCTCCCTCCTCCACATTATCCTTCATTCACATCTTCGTTCACATCAACCCCCATCCCATCTTGCCCACCTCACCAACCCCACCCCCTCCCCTTGATGCCCACCTCCTCCTCCTCACCGCCTCCACAGGCTCACCCCTTCTTCTTCCTCCTCCTCTTCCTTCTCCCTCCAGTGCCCCTCATCCGATGCCTCCATCTCCTCTCCACCCCGCCTTCTCTTCTTCCTCACCGCCACACGCCTCCTACCCTCCCCAAACCCTCCCCTAGCCCATCCCTCCGCTTCCGCGCTCCCCTTCCCTTTCCCGCCCTCCCCACTCTCTCACCCCACCCTCCCCTTCCTACTCTCCCACCTCGCCACCAACACCCTCGCCTCCCACACCCCCTCCCTTCAGTTCCCCCACCCCTCCATATTACGGAAAAGGAGGAGGCTATTCGGCCCATTGTGTTCAGATAGGCAGCCTATAGAAAAATATTTCAGTTCCACTCTCCTACACTATCTCTGTAGCCCTTTTAGGCATATGAGATTTAAACTTCTCCGCTTGAGGAAAGTTTATTTCTCTCAAGAGCTCATTCAATATCATTTTAAAATTCTTTATTCTCACTTCCACCACTCTCATAGGCAGGAAGTTGCTGGTCATTTTCACTTGCTGTATAAAAAAGTTCTTCACGTCCCTCTTGTATCTCTTGACCGATATTGAAATCATTGTCGCCTACTCCTTGTACCATCAACTAATGGAAACAACTTTGCTTTCCCTATCTGATCTAATACGGTCATAATCTTGTACCCATTTTTCACATCTCCCCTCAGTCTCCTTTGCTCCAGGGAAAACAATCTAACCTTGTAGCTAAAATCCCTCATCCCTGGAACCATTGCTGTACATTTCCTTTGCACCCTCTCATGGACCCTCACGTACTTTCTAAAACCTGGTAACCAGAACTAGTTGTGGTCTACCATTCAATGAAATTAGAAATATTATCCATTACCCCTCCTTTAACTGTGCTGCTTCTCTTACTAGCCCCACGTTGCTATAGTTATGCGTTCCTGCAAGGCATAATGGTCTCTTAGGTGAATACAAAATTAAAAAAGTACAATGGTAGATCAAAAAAGCAACAACTTATATTTGTACAGCGTGTTTAATGTAATAAAGTGTTCTATGGAGCTTCGCATGATAAAGCAATACATGGCACTTAACCACATACGGAGATAGCAGGTAAAAGCGTCTAAATGTGTATAGAAAACAAAAACAGAATTACCTGGAAAAACTCAGCAGGTCTGGCAGCATCGGTGGAGAAGAAAACAGTTGGCGTTTTGAGTCCTCACGACCCTTCGGCAGAACTGAAGTAATATTAGGAGAGAGGTGAAATATAAGCTGGTCTAAGGTGGGGGTGGGGGGAGAGAGAAGTTGAGGGTGGCGTGGTTGTGGGGATAAGCAAGCAGTGATAGGAGCAGATAATCAAAAGATGTCACAGACAAAAGGATCAAAGAGGTGTTGAAGGTGGTGATATTATCTGAGAAAAGTGCTAATTAAGAATGGATGGCAGGACACTCAAGGTACAGCTCTAGTGGGGGTGGGGGTGGACAGACTAACAAAGTATTAGTTGTATTTTTAAATCTACAACTAATACTTTTCTAGTCTGTCCACCCCACCCCCACTACAGCTGCACCTTGAGTGTCCTGCCATCCATTCTTAATTAGCACTTTTCTTAGATAATATCACCACCTTCAACACTTCTTTGGTCCTTTTGTCTGTGACATCTTTTGATTATCTGCTCCTATCACTGCTTGCTTATCCCCACAAAAAACCCTCCCTCAACTTCTCTCTCCCCCCGCCCCCCACCTTAGACCAGCTTATATTTCACCTCTCTCCTAATATTACTTCAGTTCTGCCAAAGGGTCGTGAGGACTCGAAACGTCAACTGTTTTCTTCTCCACCGATGCTGCCAGACCTGCTGAGTTTTTCCAGGTAATTCTGTTTTTGTTTTGGATTTCCAGCATCCGCAGTAGCTTTTAGCTTTTTGTTTTTATAAATGTGTATAGATATGCCTCGGATTACATGGTCGCTCTATCTTAACAGATGCATTTTTTAATTAATCACTTTCCTAATAAGCAAATATAATGAATATATTGGTGGACTCCCAGATACCCTATCACCCTGCACAGAGAAATAAATGCCTCTGTTTCATCCGTCTGTAGTGCCTGTGCCTAAATCAGAAGGTGGTGACAGAATTGCTGAGCTCTGCTTGGTGTGCCAACTGAGAATACAGACCAGGGAACTCGGGGCTGGATTGCTGCTGAGACATACTACCTGAAACAGAGTGACAGTGGAGGTGCAGTGATGAGCTTTCGTACTAGCAAAAGGGCCAGACGACATAGGACGGAGGTGTTTTACGCAGCAAGTTATTATTTGGAAAACACTGCCTGAAGGGTGGGGTAAGTAATTTCAATATTAACTTTCAAAAGGGAATTGCATTAATATTTGAAGGGCTACATTATTGCAGGGCCGTGGGGAAATGTTGGGGGAATGGGACCAGCTGGGCAGTACTTTCAAAGAACTGGCATAAGCAGGAAGGGCCGAATGCCCTCCTTATGTGATTTATGGTTCTATGAACCTTCCCATCTGAAGCAGGAGGGTATTCCAGCTGCCCACCTCAGGACCATGATCAAGGTGGGGATGGACGAAGCGCCAGTGTAAACATTAGTGCCATTTCCATGCGACCACCTCTCGTTTTCACCCGACAGCGATATTATAATCCGGGCCAATAAGTTCGGGATGGGTTTTGTAACGAGCTAAAGTGTGGAGCAAGGAGTAAAAATAAAAGAACAGTTTTGCTTTATGCTCCCAGGATCTAATAAAGAACTGAAGTGCATGGTTTTAAATAAAGTGCAGTTTCAATTGTTTAGTTTACCAAAAGCATTGACAGTACGCCTGCACTGATTCACCTCAAGCACAGCAATATCACTTCTGTGGAGCAACATTACAGGCAGGAAGGTCACCGAGTTCCGACAGTTCACAGCTCATTCTACCTCGGTAAGTTTAACTCTACAATTGAGCTTCAATTTGTTTCTTCTCTCCCCCTCCCAGCCGTCATTCGATGCTGGACTGAAAATGGGAAAGAGTCTCTCAGTGAAAGTGTGGATCAAAGTATGGGGAGGGGGCATTCTGTAAAATGAGACCTGCCACCTTCATAGCCCAGGTAAACCCCGATCTTCCGGGGTTTCGCACTTAAGGAGAGGGATGCTTCCGCTTTAATTTTCGACCTTTCTTGGCCAGATTCGCTAATAGCCGATTTAACCTGAGGTTTCTTTCCGGAAACTCCTGTCTACATTCCGGGCAGGAGTTTATCTCCTTCTTTTCCCAACACTGGGTGATACAAGAGCGGCAGAAGTTGTGTGCACAATCCAGTGTTACCGGATCAGTGAAGAGATCAAGACAAATGGGACAAATTGTCTCCTCGGTCAAACTCTGGGCCTTCTCTGGAAGCCATGTCCTCATTCAGTACTTCCTGATTCAAACCGTTTTCAGTTTTGATGTTGCTGCGTTAACATATCAGTTCTGTTATTTCCTGGTGAAGTTGGTTGCAATGCTCAATAACTTCATATTATAAACTAATCTCTATCCTGTTTCACACGTCTTTCACACGTGAATCTAAAACCTCGCACAGTATAAAGGAAAAACATGGTTAGTTGACGGGGCGCACGGGCGGTGGTGCGCAATAGGTAATTGAACCTTGTCGGTGACAAGCTCAGTGTGACTGGAACTGAAGATGGTTGATGAGAAGAAAGAAGTCCCCAAGATGGGAGCCAAGGAAGCCTTAAAGAAACCTCCAGCAAAGAGCAGCAGAAACGGCGAGGTTCGAGGAAGGAGATTTATTCCATCTCCATCTGCAAAGTGATGAAGCAGGCTCACGCCGACACCGGCATCTCCTCCAAGGCCATGAGCATCAGGAACTCGTTTATGAACGATATATTCGAGCGCATCGTGGGTGAGGCTTCCCAACTGGCCCATTACAATAAGCACAGGTCCATCAGCTCCGGGGAGATTCAGACCGCGGTGCGCCCGCTGCTGCCCGAAGAACTGGCCAAGCACGCCGTTTCGGAAGGGACAAAGGCGGTGACCACGCACACCAGCTCCAAGTAAACCCTCACAACGGACTGAAAAACATTCAGCGAATGTTGGTAGAGGAGAGAGGGGTGGGGGGGGGGGGGGGGGAGGGGGGGGGGGAACAGAGAGACGATGGGAAATAGAGGGAGGAGACGGAGATGCTTGGAGATCGAGGTTCCATCGCACTTTTCTCTAATTTTTAGTCTTGTCGATTACAATACTACCGACGAGACAGCAAGGTGCAGATCCAGAAACTGAATTGTATTGAATGAAGCGCTTGTGCTTCGACCTACAAGAACTACGCTGTAGTCGACACAGCAGAGGAAAAACACACTGTTGGGAAGAACCCTTCACGGGACTGAGAGACAAACAGATATTGGTTTTGCCTGAAAAACAGAGGGAATGGGGGAAGGGGAGAGGAGGGGCCAATGTTGGTTTGAAATAAATTACTTGTTTTATTGTAGAAATATTGGATGTGATTCTGTTGTGCAAAATGTTCCATATCTTTTACAATGTGCACCATTGGGGTATATTTTTATTGTTGCTGTCTGGGCGTTAAGCAGCACCTTTGTGGAGCACAGAAAGGAAAATCTGGTGCTTGTGGATGCTTCACCCCTTACACAGCCCAGCGGAATTTCCTTACTTTCATTTCAACAGAAAGAAAACCTGGGAAGTTTCCGTCAGCAGCGGCGGTCCTCCCCACCGGAAGGAATTCTACTCTGAACACACTCTTACCTATTATCAGCATGGGGGAACTTCTGTCAATATCTTATTGATCATTGAGCAGCGAAATCACGAAATACATTTCCATTAGAATGTGTAGGGGAAATGATGAATTCTCTTCCCCGACAGTCTGTGGATACTGGGAAAATTGGAACTTCGATGGTTCTGGGTCACGGAGCTCAGGTGGGTAATTAGAGTTGAGTTGCAAACCAGCCACTATCTAACTGACTGGTGGAAAAGACTCGAGGGGCTGAATCCTGTTCCCATCTTCCTGCGACTAGCCCAATCGCTCCAAGCCACGTCAGCATCAAGTGGGTGTTTCAGATCCCACGGTATAAAGGAACATGGGAGTTCTCCCGATGTCCTGGACAACATTCTTCCCTCAACCAGCACCAAAGAGAGATTAACTAAACATTTATTTAATTCCTGTCGATGTTGGATCTTGATAGCTATAAACTTCTGCTGCATTTTCCTCCATAACGGAGGCTCCTGGACTGGTGACTAATTCATTGCGGGTACAGGAAGTTTCTGGGATGGGCTGAGACTCTGAGCGCAAGTCTTTCGTTGTTACAAAGTGCACCGTTGCCACCTGCTGACAGAATCTGTGCTGCAGGAAAGAATTCCCCATTAAAAAGGGTCCAAGAATGGTGACTGCTTTTGAAGATCCACAGGCAATTTGGGCGAATGGCCTCCTTCTGCGTTGTATAATGTTTCACACTTGTGTCCGATCAAACCACATTTATGACATTGGTATTAAAGGGAAATACAACTTATGAAATCACATTGATATGAAAAGTCATCAGGTCCGTTTCTTTGTGCTGCATCCAATGACGCTTAGGGAATTAAGGCACAAGTTTGCAGAAACACTGGCCACGATGTTTCAACCCTTATATTCCAGGATTGTTCCAGAGGACTTCAGAATTGCGTATGTTACAACTTTGTCCAAAAAGAGAGAAAATATAATTCCAGTAATTACGGACCAGTTGGTTTAAACTCGGTGGTGGAAAGCAATACGTGAGCATAGTGATGGCAACTGATCTGTACATTAGGGGTTTTGTTGACCTACAGAGGTCTTTTTGTTCAAACACTCGCTGTCATAGTTTGGAGGAGACTGAGCTGGCGCAGCTGATTCGGTGTTGGAACTACTCGTGAATGGTGTTTTTTTGATTGGGGTGGCTGCCAAGGTATGGGAAGTGCTCAACAAATTCCAGTGTCTCTCTTTTCACTATATGGGAGGTGGAATATTTGACTGATCAGGTCTGGGTCCAGATATGAGCTCTGTTTTGTAATTCAAGGACAAGCCAAGTCTCTTGCATGTAGAATTGAAGAGATCAAGAGTGGATTGCAAATCTAGTGCTGAATGGGCAACGATACTCCAGTCATCCGCATGCTGTAGGTCATGAATGTCTATGGTGAGTCTAATTTTGGCACTGAGGCAACTGAGGTTGATGAGTTTTCCATCGAAACAGTATTTAATATTCACGCCAGAAGGCCGTTGATTTTTGATGAAACAAATAAGCATTGTCAGGTAGATTGCAAATAGCACGGGGTCTATCACGCAGCCTTGCTTGACACCAGCCTGGATTTTGAAGGTATCGAAAGGCAAGAAGTAGGCGGATGCACCTCCTACTGGAATGGGAAGGCAGATAACGACCCTTATGTCCACGGAGTTACTTTTTTTTCATTCGGAATAGAAACTTGGATACACGGTCAGAACTCATCAATTGTATAAGTTTAAGAGTCATGACACTTCACCTTCAAATCGCTGTAACGAATATGCCATTGAAATCAATGTTTATGTTCCGATCCTCGATTCAGATGAAGTTGTTCAGGAAGATTCCTATTTTGCATGACACGAAGTCCTTATTGACACAACAAAAAAAGAAAACAGCTTCCTCGGACAACATGATGTGGGTGGGGGGAGGTGGGGGCGGGAGCACATGGCATATTGCTGCTGACAGCGTATAAATCATGGCTTCATTATAACAAACACCACTTCAGTCAGAAGGAATAAATAAAAAGATGTAGGCATTTTAGATCAAAGTGTTACTACCACCGGATTATATAGTAGTTTGTGTTATGATCCCAGATGACGTTACTACTGGGCAAGCCAGATCGCAGAGTTGACCCTGGCTTTGTAGTTCCTGACATTTACATTTTGCTTAGAAAAGTGGAGGGCAGCTACTGAACAGAGTCACAGGAGTCAGCTGATGATTGTGTATCAAAAGTATAAAACATATATTGAACAAGAAAATATTAATTATATTGCAATACTCCTTGACCCACAACTATACCTTTACCGACATATACAGAGTCATAAGTATAACACAAATTACAAAAGCTATCTTATACTCACATGCTCCCAGTAAGTATGCAGTCCATGTAAACCAATAGGCGACCTGTGGTGAGGAATACCACACTCTGAAATCAAGTGACAGATGTCACACCAAGCAGATGCTATGGATCTCTCATTAACTCCCCTCTCAGACACTTGTCACATCGTGAGCCAACCAGTCTCACTGAACTCGATCTTTCACACGGGGGTTTCCAATTTCTATTCTCGATGAACTCACTTTGGAATGTTCTGCAAAATGATGGTTTCTCTCGGATGCCTTCCACAAGGGTCCACCTCCAGATATTTGAACTCTCCTTCTGATGTTCCCTTCCCCTTGATCACCACATGCATTCAAGCTTCGCCTTCCATGCTTTCTCTCTCAGATACTCAGTTGTGCTAATAAAACACTACTGTTTCACATGCCCATAGTTGTTGTCCTCTTGGATCTTCAGGCTTCTCGCAAGCCTATTTTGCTTTAAGTCTGCGCCCTGCAGCTTTCTCCCTTTAAGTATGGAGCCATCCTTTTTGCTCCTTACTTTCACTTCCACTGAATAGGATCCTGTTCGAGATTCTTGACCTTGCCCTTTGGCTTAACTTAAAGGGCTCATTGGAGCCTTTCTCTTTTTCCTTTAGGGCCTGCTGTGTGCTGCTCCCTGCCTGCTGACAACTTCGTATCTTGCTTGAGATCCAGGACTCACTCCACTTTCACTGTTACTTTATCTTCAGAACAGCTCACCTAAAATTCTAAGACTTATATTCCTCAGTGATCTGCTAGTATATCCAGCTAGGGAGAGATCTAAACTGTTCCCTCCACCTCAGAGCATAATCACCAATTGAAATCAAACTACTTTTTTTTCCCTCTGTCTGTCTAATTGGGCTTCCTGTTGCTAGGCAACAGCCCAGATTTCTACCTTGTGTTTGTTTTAACTTCTCTTCAAGAGTCATGGAGCCGCATTAGAATACAGGCATCTTTTAAAGTGAACCCACAAATACAAAAACACAATTAAAACTAAAATTTAAAGCTACGACTAATCCCTAACACCCACAAATACAAGTATACCTTACTTAAATTACCTCATAGTTCCTAACGCTCTTTTCGCACCAAAAGAAAGAAAGTTTCACAACAGTAAAGGTTTCTTTACAATGGCCTTAAATCTGCTTGACACAAAATTAACATCATAAACATTTTAAAAATTAACTTATGACAGGCTAAAAAAAAATAAAACTTTCATCTCATTTTACGACAATATATTATAATGTACAGTTACAAAGATTTAGGCAAAATAAAATTCATAAATGTAGCAAGATTAGCAGAATTTGGGCATCATAGCATTATCATAACTCCACCCATGTGTGTCTTTTTCCTCTTATTCACAGTCTTTAATTCAGAAAAGGATGTTTAATTTAAGTCCATGGCCAATCGTCCTTTTCATTAGCTGAAAGCATAATTCCATCCTCAAACTCATTTTCCAAACTCATACGTGGCAAATCCTCATTTCGATTTAGCAAAGTCAAAATGACATTTATCTGCATTAACATTTCATTTCTGCTGTGATCCACATCTCTTTTAGTCTTTTCAAGAATGTTGTTGAGATGCTTCTTCTGTTCACAAAAAAGGGTTTGATACTCCTTGGTTGTATCTTTGAACTTTTTCTAATCTTGTTGTTTCTTCCAACCCCATTTCTAACAGGCCTTTTCCACTTCTCTTTGAGCAGCGTCAATTATTTTCTCCCTTTGGAGTTCCATAGTTCGTTCCAACGCTTCAACTCTTTTATATAATCCACAAACTTTATCATGTCGCTCCTCTACAGATTTTGAATGCTTTTTCGCAAACTGTCCACTTGTCTGGATTCCAGCTGCTGCATCTTGTGTATTAACAGTGCCAAGCACTTGCAAATTAGTGTCTCTTGTCATTGGCCTTTCCAGACCGTTTTGCGACTTCAGTCATTTTTGTTGACAATTCTTAAGTTCTAATTCTGAAGGCACTTCAGTTGTTTCTGTACTGCCCATTACTGAGGTTGATACATCAGTAATGTTACTTGGATCAGTTCTTTGCTCAACAGGACCACAATTCACCATGGAGTTTTTATTCGTAGGAACAATTTCAAAACTGTGACACTCCATGCAACACATCTCACTCATTTTCTCCAGTTTGCTTCGAAGTTCAAGAATGTCATTACTTCTTTCCTGGCGAAATTCTAACAGTTCATTAACTTTGGTTTTTCATTCTGCATTCAACCAATTATTCCTTTTCTTGTTCGTGATATTTCATAATGACAACTGATGCTTGAAGTTCACCAAGTTTTGACTCAAGATCGACCTGTGTTAAATTTGCTTCTCCAAGGTTCCCATTTAGACATTTTAAGTCCTCAGTCTAGAGTTCTACTCTCTGTGACAGATTCTCAATTGTTCTCACCAATTCTCGTTGTTCATTAACAAACTCTTTCGTACGGTGAAAGTTGATTTTCTATTTTAATCAGGTTTTCCTTCAATTGTTTGTGAATAGCAGTAAGTGTTTCACTTTTGGCTACAGTAGCTTTCTGAAATTTGTCAACATCAGCATGAACCGCATTCTGCAATGCAGTTGTTGCCACATTACTGTCTCTACTAGCGAAATAATTACTCAGGATAAAATCTACCTCTTCCACAGGTGGTTTTAGGAATAATTCCCACTGCAACAATTCCATTCACAAAGTGACTTTGTAAGTTGACTACAGAAAGAAGCAAGTTCATAACTTCCATTAATACCCATTATTTTTTGTTATGAACTTGTTCCTCCATAAAACTGCCTGGAACATATATTGTGTTATCAGACACCATAGATGATTGGCCTGCCCCAGTATCTCTCAAGATTTTAATTTGTTCACTTATTTAATTGAACAAGAAAGGAACCCACTCCTAACTTCGAAACAAAACATCCAGAACCTCTCAGAGCCTGACTTCCTTCACCAGTAATCAAAGAAGAATTACCTGGACTATCCTGAGCCGTATCCCCCTTCCCTGTGTGTTCTGAGGGAACATGCTTCACCTGTACTACTGCTACAGTTTTAACAATCATTTCATTTTTTGATGTAACCTTTCCTGAGCATTCCTTAGACGTTCGTCATAATGCAATAGGTCTAACATTTAGTTTCCAGTAATCTACCCGAACGTAACCCAGCTCCTTACAACAAAAAAACTTAGGCCTTCGAATGACACTTCCATCCTCAGCACCGTCCTTTCTGGTCTGAAGGGGAGTTTCCTGGGAATTCCCAGCTGTCCCTTCTCTTCCCTGGCTACTTACTTTTCGTTCACTTTACCTTCTTCTATCCTTCTCAGCTTTATTGGGATGACGGAAAAAGTGTTTTGATTTATGGACCAGCTCTATTCGTCAGCCATTTTTGCTGCCTCTGTTTTAACACTCTGGCCTTCAACGTGGGTTTTACCTACAGGAGGAAGTGGATTCTTAAATTCTTCTAGGAGAATTATTTCCCTAAGAGCTTCATACATCGCCTGCACCTTCAATGCCAATACCCAAAGGCCAAAATTACGTTCTGTTACCCTCTCAGCATAGATCTGCCCAGGCTGTTTCCTCATATTCCGAACTTTCTGCCTGTACGCCTCAAGGATCAATTAATGTGCATTAAGAATACTTTTTTGGTGCATCATAATGCACAGATTGCGATGCATATACCTCATGAGTTCTACCTACCAACCTACTCTAAGAGCAATTTCTAGTCTCTTTTAACCACTTCGTTTGCTTAGCCACCTTTTCAAAGCAAATAAAGAATGCCTCTACGCCCATTTGCACAAGGTTTGGGCGGACTTGCAGAAATCTAAACATCTGCCCACTGGGCTACGGTTTGACAATAGCTCAATCCCATTAATATTCTCCATAGAGTAAAGGCCAGCATTTTGTTTTCGTTCTAGTAGTCAAAGATGGTATTCCCTTCTTCTCTTCATGTCCTCTGATTCTCTTGCCTTCTTTCACTCCCGCCTTTCTCTTGCTCCCTTTGAAATATTCTCTCTTTCTCTCTTTCTTTCGCCCAAAACTCTAGTTCCAACTTCTTCTGTTCTAACTTAAATTGTGCCCATGTAAGCTGATCTCCTTCTTGTTCGACAGGTTCCCCTGGTTCTTTCACTTCCATTTTATGCTTTTTGGCCAATAGATTTCGCAGCTCTACTTTATAGCTTTCGCTCTAACTCCTTTCTGTAACTTGTATACCACATTCACCAATTGAGTCACGCTTAACATCGTTAAGGAATCATAATTTAACCCGGGCTGTTTCAAAAATTCAGTTGCATCACAGGTAGACATTTCGAATTCTAACCCATATAACATACATCGCAGAAACTCCAAGCCCTAGTCCAGTGCCTCAGCACTTCCACGTAACGTTTTTTAAGGGTTCACAGATCCCATCAAAGTTCATGGATTTTTAATCGCACAAGATATCCATTTTATGTTAATAATCCCGGACGAGTCCACATTGTTATGACCCCAGCTCATGTTACTTGCAAAAGCCAAGTCACAGGGTGGAACTCGGCTTTATAGATCCTAACTTTATTTTGTGTTTAGAAACGTGGAGGGTGGCTGCTGAAGAAAGTCAGAGGAGTCAGCTGATGAGCTTTTAACAAAAGAATAAAACTTTTCTTAAACAAGAAAAGATGAACTATATTACAATGCTCCTTCACCCGCAGCTATAACTTTACAGATACATACAGATTTGTAAGTATAACACAAGTTTCAAAAGCTATCTTATACTCCCATGTTCCCAGTAAGTACACAGTTCATGTAAACTAATAGGTGACCGGTGGTCAGGCACACCACACTCTGAAACCAAGTGATAGATGCCACTGCAAACAGATGCTATGGATCTCTCATCAACCAGTCTCACTGCATTTTGGCCATAGGTCATATCGGCATTGAAGGTGTAGACAATGTATGAAGTGAGAGTGACTGCCCTTGGCATCAAGGTCGCATTTGACCGAGTTTGTCATCAAGGAGTCTAACAAAACTGGAGTCAATGGGAATCGGGGGGAAAATCCACACTGGTTAGAATCATACCGAGCAAAAGGAAGATGGTTGTGGTTGTTAGAGGTCAGTCATCTCAGCTCCAGGACATCACTGCAGGAGTTCTTCAGTGTAGTTTCCTCAGCCCAATCATTTTTAGCTGCTTCATCAATGACCTTCCTTCCATCATAAGGTGGTCAGAAGAGGGGACGATCGCTGAAGATTGCACAATGTTCAGCACCATTCGTGACTCCTTAGATACTGAAGCAGTCCATGTCCAAATGCAACAAGAGCTGGGCAATATCCAGACTGGGGATGACAAGCGGCAAGTAACATTAACATCACACAAGTGTCAGGCAATGACCATCTCCAACAAGAGAGAATCCAACCATAACCCCTTGATGTTAAATGGCATTACCATCACTGAATCCCCCATTATCAACATCCTGGGGGTTAACATTAACCAGAAACTGAACTGTACTGTGGCTACAAGAGCAGGTCAGAGGCTAGGAATAGTGCGACGAATCACCCAACTCCTGACTCCCCAAAGCCTGTCCACCATCTACAAGGCACAAAACAGAAGTGTGATGGAATACTCCCCACTTGCGTGGATGAGTGTAGCTCCCACTCAAGAAGCTTGACCATCCAGGACAAAGCCGGCCGCTTGATTGGCATCACATCCACAAACATTCACTCCTCCACCACCGATGCACAGTAGCAGCAGTGTGTACCATCTACAAGATGCAATGCAGGAATTCACCAAGGCTCCTTCAACAGTACCTTCCAAACCCATGACCACTACCATCTCGAAGGACAAGGGCAGCAGATAGGCGGCAACACCACCACCTAGAAGTCCCCCACCAAGCCACTCACCATCCTGACTTGGAAATATATCACAGTTCCTTCAGTGTCGCTAGGTAAAACCCCTAGAACTCCCTTCCTACCAGCACTGCAGCGGTTCAAGAAGACAGCTCACCACACCTTCTGAAGGGCAACTACGGATGGGCAATTAATGCTGGCCCAGCCAGGGAAGATCACATTCCATGAATGACTAAAAAAAACTCCATCTTTCACAAGGGGTTTTCCAATCTCCACCCTCAAAGAACCCACTTTGGAATGTTTTTCCAAATGTCACTTTCTCTCGGATGACTTCCATAAGGCTCCACCTTCAGGTCTTTGAACTCCCTTTCTGTTCCCTGGATCATCACATGCATCCAAGCTTCGCCTTCCACACACTCTCTCTCGGATACTCGACTGTGCCAACAAACACCACTTCTTCACATGTCCACAGTAAAGAGCTACAGACCATCGGCTGTCTCCTTGAATCTTTAGGTTTCTCGGAAGCCTATTTTGCTTCAAGTCTGCATCCTGCAGCTTTCTGCCTTTAAACCTTCTACTCTGCTCCTTACTTTCACTTCCACTGAACAGGATCATGTCCGAGATTCCTGACCTTGTCCTTTGACTTAACTTAAAGGGCTTCTTGGGACCTTACTCTTTTTTTTCTTTCGGACCAGCTCCCTGTCTGCTCACAACTTGATATTTCCGTTGAGATTCAGAACTGACTCGACTTCACTGTTACTTTAACTTTAGAGCAACTCATCTAAGAATCTTAGACTGATATTCCACAGTAATCTCAATATGTCCAGCTAGAGACACACTTAGATTGCTCCCTCCACATTGGAGCATAACCACTAACTGACCTCAAGCTGTTTTTGATTTCTTTCTACCTCTCAGTATGAGGGTGCTGCTGCTAGGCAAAAGTTCAGTTTTTCTACCTTGTGTTTAGTTTAACTTCCCTTAAAGAGCCAAAAAACCTCGTTTGAATGCAGGCATCTTTTAAAGTAAAACAAAAACTCAAGCCCAAACCCCCGCCTCCTTTTTTGACACACCAACGCCGAAACATAATTCAAACTTAAACTTAAAGCTAAAACTCATCACAAAATAACAAATATAACATGCTTAAACTATCTCGAGTTCCTAAATGTTTTGGGCAAAGATTCAGGTGATGTCTTCATCATTCCATCACTGTGAGATCTGATGTCTGCTGGACGGATCATCTACTTGTTCGATTGGTGAGCAACATCTTCCAAGCACGAAGACATCACGAGTTCCAAAAGATAGAAGATCAATGTCTCAGTCCTAAACGAGCCCCACTGAAGGGAAGTGGTAGCTTATCAGCAATTTGGGAAATTGTCACAAATCCTACTTAATTCCAGAACAATTTAACCAGTAAAATCAACTGTACTAGATTCCTGTATCCAGGCCATTGGGTGTGAGCATTAACATCATCAGGAATGATTCGACGAAAGTTATGCTCAAAGATGTGACATCTTGTGGGAAAAATGAGTCGCATTCCTTGCATAAAAGAACAAAGCAAGGTCACAACTCAAGAAGTCAACACACCAACTTCTCCAGGCCGACCCCCAAGCACAAATGCAAAATAAATGACATGTGGTGGGAATTGAAAGCCCAAGAGATCCGGCGGTATGCTCATCTTCAACACGTACAAAACTTTTTTGAAGCCACAAAGGCATCTGCAATCTGAGGTCCCCGTCGTTCACAGGATGGTGTTTGTGTTCTCATTAGACGGCGATGCTATCGCCAGTACAGAAAAGAACATTTTGAACATCTCAGCCAGGAATTTGTTGTGCCATTAGGTATCCTCCTGCCTACCCTTAAGTGCCCTCTGGTAGAAAACATTTGTGAATGACAACCGATGAGAGAGGTGCAGCAAGCAAATGAAATGCAACAAAGCCTAGGGGCCCAATGATACTCCTGCTGAGTTCTTCAAACCTGGTGGAATTTTGCTTACCCCAAAGCTCCATGCGATCACCCTACGGATTTGGGAGTAAAAGGAACCCCTCACAACCGCAATTATATAAAAAAAAACTTCATCACAATCCTGAAATTGCTTGATTATATTTGAATGCAGTGTGTTGAGTGAGAAATCTGAAACAGCTACCTTCAAAACCCGGACTGGGATAAAGCAATATATGATAGCCCCCATACTATTTGCAATCTACCTGCCTGCGACTATTTGCCTCATCAAAGTTCAATGTCCAGTAGTGTCAGAATTTAACACAATCTGGATCGAAAAAGCACTTCAATCTTAGTCGCCTCTCTGCCAAAACTAAAGCGACAGTCATGGGTATACATGATCGACATTTTGGAGATGCCTGCAGTGTGTAATGCCGCTGCGCTTTGGGAAGTGCCTGTAGTTTCCTTTTGTGAATGCCCCTTTAAATCCAAAGTGGAAGTAAGAACATTCTAGAAAGGGAGGATAATTAAATTCCTGGCTATGACATCCTCGTTGAGAGGTTAAATTCTGGATGTGGTTTCTATAGGGATAGAAGCAAAAGTAAATAGAATTTGGGTTTCGAATTACAGAACAAAACAAAACAAGACACAAAACACCCTTCAAGTTTTAAGCTTGGGATTCCAGATTACAAAAATAAATGGTCAAGAACTTAGAAGTAATTTTCAAGTAACGTATTTAGTTTATTAAAAAGCAACAGTTTAGGAATGATGCATTAGGTAAACACATAGGAAATGCATGTGACTGTGACATGTGAGAGTGATTTACAGACCCTGGAGGATGAACGGCCGGATGGCACATGGTGCTTTGATCTCTGTGCTTTTGGTGGCAACCTAACGCTCAGTATCCAAAGAGTTAGGAAGCTATTCCCCCTTCCCCCTGTCTTCGTCCATATTTCCTGGTGATCTATCATCTGAAGAAGGCTGCTGCAGGCGAGGACTGCCCCACCACCCCCAACCTCCAAGAACCGTTAATATATTATATTTATAGGCTGGGTTGTAACCCTTGTCAATCACGTATTCAAATAGCACTGATCAATGACGGAAGGTCAGGTACCCAACATGCCGCATCCCGCACTCCTACTCACCTTGTCCATCACTTTGTCGGAGGTAATCTTTTAGCTTATCTCAAGCTGGCTGTCATTTGTTATCTTCTCCCAAATACTTGTAGGGTGCAGAAGACAACACAAACTCCTCACTATCTGTTCAGGAATGTCTGCATCTTTGTTTTGCCTCAGGTTTGGCTGCTACGAAAGTCATTTTTTGCTTCTGAAGGGAGATACGAACTTCTGATTGGGGTTCACAATACTATGCCTGCATTTTCGATAATATTCTTAAAGACGCCATTCCTCACATGTCACATGGACCAGACCCTCATGAAGTAGCAGGAAGAAGTCTGAGAATAGGACAGGAACTGTGAAACTGTGGGTGCAGTGCAGCTGAATTTGGAAGTTGTGGCAGCTACGGGAGGAGATTAGAAGGAGGGAGATACTGAGAGCTGAGCAGTGAAGGTCTGGAAGGAAATGTCCTTTAGGGGCTCTTGGAAATGGGCTGTGATAATACTGACGTCAGCAGAGATTTCTGACCTACCTCCTGTCTGATTAAAGGAACTGAATCTCGACCCGGGAAATACATAGGGCTGCGGAGCTCGGTAGCTGAGCTTAATATCATATGAGGTGAGGGAGAATAATTGCAATTTTGTACGACTTAATGTTGTGATAGCGACTGTTCAGAGTGCAATTTACATTTTTGCTTTAGTATCATTCATCTGTTAATTAATGTTTTAATTATGTTGACCTCAGCTCGTTTCTTGCAGTATTTTTTTCAGAAGAGAAACCTTGTCCAATCGTTTCCTTTCTGTTGTCGTCATGGCTTTCTTTAAACGTTATCTGTCTCTGGGGCGCTTTGAACAAATGTCGTTGCCCACTCTGCGCCTGGTTTACACGCCACTCTGGATCTCCTTAATCCTACATCGAAGAAACGCAGCCTGTTCTTAAATGTTACCAAAACAGAACACATATAACAACCAATACTTGAGGAAGATGGCGGCGTAGCAAATATCACTGGATTAATAATCGTGAAATCCAGGCTCATGCTTTCAACAAACGGGATAAAATCCCACCATGGCAACCTATGGAATTTGAATTCAATTAATCTGGAATTGAAAGCTAGCTCAGTAATTGTGACCATTATTCGATAATGATCATAAAAACCATCTGGGTGACTACTGCCCTTTAAGGAAGGCCTTAAGGCCTTTAGGCCTGTTTGGCCTAAATCTGGCTCCAAACCCACCACAATGTGGTTGACTCTTAGCAGCCCTCTGACGTGGCCTAGCAAGCCATTTTGTTGCAAGGCCAATTAGGAAAGAGCAACATGTGCTCGTTTTGCCAGCGATGCCTGAATCACAGGAAATAATTAAAAAACCATAACCTGCTCAGCTAAATATTCAAGCTCCATTATATGTTGAAGGAGAGATACTGGAATAGGTTGGACATTTTTCATACTTGGAAAGTCACCTTGTTCAACAGGCCACTGTTGATCAGGAGATCCAACATGGAATCAGCTGCACCAGCTCAGCCTTCTACAACCTATGACAGCGAGAGGTTGATAACAAAGACCTCTGGCAAGTCAGCAAGTTGTAAGTATGCAGAACAATTATCTCACCGTACTCCTGTACTGCAGCAAGACCTGGGCACTTAGGAGCAGTAGGAAAATTCCACCAGCAATGTCACCACTGTGCTGGATCTAGCGTATTTTTGGGAAAATAAGTTTGATCAATAACTACACAAAACCTTGTTTTGAGGATGGAACTGCAAGGCAGACTGACTGTTTTAATATTTAAATATAACAAGATATAACTCTACCTGTTAATATGTGGCTTAAGATGAGATATTGACCTTTGCCTGAACAAATTCTGGAAAATATGTTTTTTCTCGTCTATGTTGAGAATAACAATATTAATAGAAATTGGAATAGTGTAATATTACAGAAAGTGGTTAATGTCAACAGATATGTGAACTTTGGATTGCTTGCAAAAAGGGAAAGTAAGAAACATCTGTGAGAGCTTATGTGTTAACTCAAGGCATACGGATATACCAACTTACGAATTAGGAGCTGGAATAGGACACTTGGTCCCTCAAGCCTGCTGTGCCATTCAATAGGGTCACGGCTGATCTGATTGTGGGCCTCAACTCCACATTCCACCTACCCACAATCATCTCTGACTCCCTTGTCAGTCAAGAATATATATGCCTCTGCTTTAAAAAATATTTAATGGCACTGTCCCCATCGCTCCTTGTGGAAGAGAGTTCCAAAGATTCACGGTGCTCTGAGGGAACAAAGGTTCTTCTCCATCTTAAATGGGAGACTCGGTATTTTTAAATTGTGTGCCCTAGTTTTGTCTGTCTTACAAGGTGAAACACTCTTTCAGCATCCACGGTGTCAAATCCTCCCAGAGTCTTATATGTTTTGTTTGGGGGGGGGGATATAGGGGTGCATTAAGAACTTATTGAAAGGGAATGGACTAATTAAAATATCCAAGCATCCAGTGCCTGCAAGTACAGTTGAAGGCCTGGCTGGATAGAGAAGAATCAGAACCTTGCACAACCTCAGAGCCTGTGAGCATCAGCAAGGCCAGGCCGAACAGAGAGGAATGCAAATATGATAGATTGGGTGTCTTAGGAGTCAGACTGGAGCCTTAGGTTGAAAACAACTAAGGTTGTGTCTGTTTGTAGCAGATAGGGAAAGAACAAATGGTCCTAGATGAGTTAGGAGGGAAGGTCTCCGCCGGGGGTGAAAGTAGGGACAGATGATGTCTGTACTTTGGTACCTTTGTTACTAGAGAGGTTCCTGTTTAATGTAAACCTATATGTTGACGATATCGGAATCTGGAAACTGTTCTTGTAGGTGATCAATAATGTATAAATATGGTGAACACTTGTAGTTTAGCAGAGAACTGTCTCAAGCTGTATTAATATGGTGCTCTCCTTGCAATTGCTCGAATAAACGACCATGACCTGTACTTGAGACACGTGTGGTCCGTTTGTCAAAGTGACCACAACAGTTTGGCGTAGTCGGCAGGATACCCGGATCGAATCCTCGGAACAGCTCTGCAATGTGGGTGAGCATATTTATTTACCACCCGTAGTTAGTGCAGTAACGGTCCGGTCAAGTATTAAAGAATCGGGATGAGGACTCAGGACTGGAGATAGGAGGCGTCAGGATAGGAGGGGGAGCCGCCTAGGTGGGCTAACGGTGCCGAAGCCGCGCAGGGAGGGCAGACCATTAACGGAAATAGGGAGCGGAGCCGTGCAGGCGGGTTACAGTTTGAAATATAACCATAACCGAAGCCGCGCAGGAAGGCCAGACCCCAGTTGAGAGGAGGCAGAGCTGCGCTGGTGGGCTACGGTTTGAGATAAAACCTTAGCCGAAGCCGCGCAGGCCAGACGCCAGTGAAACACGTAGACCGCACACACCGCAAATAACTAAGTTGTCAGAGCCGCATGAGTTAATTGTGCAGAGACAAACAAATAGGATGCTGTGAGCAAAACAGGAAAGTGCTATGGAACTTGACAGAGGAGCCGCGGACTCCATCTCGAGGTTCATAGCGGAACAACAGTCAAGATTAATCACAAAAATGCAGAAGGAGGGGTGGAATCCACAGGGGACCCCCGGAAAACAAAAGACAGTGCTGGATAGAACTAAAAGGATAAGGAAAAGAAAGGGGTGATAGTTATTATTACCTTGTATAATTGATCTAAGTTACAAGAGCTGCTAATGTTGAAGAGAGAGAGAGAGAGAGAATAAAAGAGAGAAAAGGGGGTACCCCTAGGGAGTTTATAAGCACTGACAGGCAGGAGCAGGGGAAATGTGCTATTTGAAGCTGCTATTTGAAGGTTCGTTTAGAATATGAGAGTTTTAAGTCGTTAAACAGGGTTTGATGAACCAACCTGTGTACCACCCCCTTGCAGGCTAGGATCACCAGCTTCCAAGCTGATTGGGATTGATACATACGAGTTACATGAACTCATACGAGTTAGCATTTCAAAATTCTGAGGGAAAAATTACCTGAAGTTCAAGGGATTCTTGGAAAACCAAAAGACATAAACTCACGGTCTAGGTGGTTCCAATGGATAAAAAGGGTTTATTGTGAAGAGATGAATTAAATATGAAAGGAAATCTGCATCCCAACCGCACTATAATTTGAATTTGGGACAATCTTGATATATAAAGTGCAGTGTAATTTAACAGGTTACTTCGAATAACGAGGATGCTATCCAAAAGTAAAGAATGTGTCGATAAATATATGGTAATTATAACTTGGATACAAATCAAATCAAGTTAGTTTTAATTTTGATAGTGTAAATTACATTTCTTACAAAGTTTAAAATTTGAGATTTGGTTCCTGATAATTTCTCAAAAGGGAATTTTCATTTTAAAAGGTTTGACAACAACTGGCACTAATTCAAATGCTGCAAGCTTTTGTATTTGTACGACTGTTCCCAAAATATGAAGCTAAGCTCAAGAACTTGACAAAGTTTGGCAGAAATCCATTTTTTGGCCGAGTTAATGAATCTGGGATAATTCTAAAAGAAACGCGTCAGACACAGTTTAGTGCGTTACTTTTGAGACAATAAAATGTTGTTTGAGAAGATAAGGAAGCAAAACATGTCATTGCCTGATTTCTGTTTTTAAAACTGTTATGAGAATATTTTATTTATTTCAAGGTCTCTCCAGGCAACCTGAACAAGATAAGATGGTAGCTGTTGCATGTGTAAAATGGTATGAGGCAAGTAGGAGAAAGAGTTCGGGAAAGAGGACACCATATACAATATTTTTTAAGGGAATTGAATTTGAGAATCTGGCCATCAACTGAGACGTTGGAAACGCAGAGGGGGAAATAAGCAAAGATTTGGAGACAGAGATCCTCCTTGATATGGAATAGTTAATACCGCTTAAAGAGCAAGGAAACATTATAAACGATCAAGACAAGAGAGAAACTGACATCAAGAGAACCTTAGGATGATCGTGGTCAGGGAAAAAACTTAGAGGTAAAACTATGTGGAATCTTTAGTTCAGGAATTGAAATGTAAGGAGAAATAATACTTCACAACAATTTACCACAAGATGCATATAGGTAAAGGGAAAGCTGGAAAAAGGCTAAATAGATATATCACTGATTGTATTAATGTGCCTGCGAGTTACAAAAACTAAGAGCACAGGATTAACCCTATGATGACAGACAGTTAAGCGGCTCCCAGAGAGAACCATCACTGGAAGTGAAGATACTGAGCCATTGAAAGATAGCATAAGAAGATGCACTGTAGAGCTGTGTAGGCAGTTTAAGGAATTGAGGTCCGACGTGGGACAGCAGCAGGAGACAGTAGAAGGTCCGACGTGGGACAGCAGCAGGAGACAGTAGATTGGAAGGAGTGGAGGGTGCCTATCCAGATGCATTCAGATCAGGGAACTCATTTCACAGGAAGAATCATTAAAGAAATGTATACATTTAAATATAAACTGAAATTCCACATTCACTACCAGCCAGAGCTCGGGGATCGTGGAAAGGATGAACTGAACTTTGAAAAAAAAACATCAGTCACAAAAGCAATTCAAGAGACAGGGAACAGCCCAATATTCTTATGCACCTTAGGGCTACCCCAAGCAGGACCACCGGGTTCACCCCATTTGAAATAATGACAAGGAGAGCAATGCAGCGACCTGAGGGAATCATAGTAGGAGTGGGAGATGTAAGGATGCGAGACAATGTGAGGGAAATAAGTAAGCAATTGCATGAGTTAAGGAAGGAAGTCAGAGACCAACAGGTGGTGGGCAAGATGAGCCCAGAGCGAACAGGCATGGACCATACGAGGCAATTATGACAGGTGATACATGTGCACTTGTAGATATGAAAACTGGAACTAAAAGGAGGCATTACACACAGTTAAAGATACATGACAATTGACCAAGCGGTAACCCGGAGAACGGGAGCCGATATTAATGTCTCCACAGATCTACGATCCTGGTCGTGGGCGTATCAGTACTGGCAGCAAGGTCGGGGATCATCACTGCTCGTCCCGCACCGTAGGAGGAACTTTGGTACAGCACAGACCGTGCCAAATGTGACACGCTATGGGGAATGATAAGTGTGACAGTAGGAGAACAAGTGCTTTTGAATTGTAGTAAGGGTTTGCTTCAGATCGGGCGTGGGAGGTGCGCCACTCTCCAGCCACCTCCCAAGTCTACTTCCACAGTCTGAGTAGAGATAATTGAAGCCCCTCAAACCACACCGACTGACCAACCTTGTCCAACGATGCATCCAGGACCGACGAATGGTTTGGTGCTGGTTAATCAGAAGTTTTGTATGATAGTGTACACCACGAGCTGGTAACCGCAGTCTTGAACATATCCGGAATTGCCCCGCCCCAGTGGTTCTCAACCCATATTCGAGCATTTTATACGGCTTTAATGGGCCAGCTGATGACTGAAGCATCTTAGTTCAACGGCGAGATGCGATCAGGCTTGGGAGGGAACCGCGTTAAGTGCAGCCTGATAAATGATGCTGCTACCATATTCAATATAGGGACATAAGTGGTTGATTCAGAACCTGGCAACTGTTGACCAGAAAGTCCGGACTTTGAGCTTTAAGCTTAAGGAGATTTTAGAGCAGAGACAGGGAATTCATAACACCCAATTAAACACAGACCAGGACATGACACAGTAAACCCAAAACCTGGCTACCATGCTGGAAAGTCATGCAGGACCTATCAACAAACTGATTAACTTAGGGTAAAATGTTTCAGGCGAAGTGAACAGAAATGATGTTTGCAAAACATATGGATCCTGGGCACTGGAACAAGCCCGAGAGAATTTAAGGCAGATTAATGAAGGGGTAGTTTCTTTATGGGTAAGTAATGAATATTCATTTAATCTTTCATGACATAAGGATCATGACTTGACCGGTTGCTAGCTCAGAGGTTTAACAAGTGTATATAGAACGAATGTTGAATGTATAGTGAATATGCTAATCGGCATTGTATTAGTAGTACCTTTCATACCTATGTCAGCACTCGGCGGACATTATATAGAGTGGAAAATATTGGGGTTATACAGAGGGATTACTATATTAAGTACTATGATACTCCGCCATATGCAGTGGACATGGAAGGGAATATAGTTAGCACCACATTAGAATAGTATAGTATAGAGGCCACCGCAGTAGTATGTGCACACCCAATATAAGAGACGGAGAAAGCGAAGTGTGGATTTAAAGCAGCAACAAATTGGACAATGGAAACTATATGGGCTGCAAAAGAACCGGCCCATGTTGCTATACAGGGAATTCGAAATATTGTATCACCACGTGGCAGGAAAGAATCCAGTACAGGAGTAACCGGATATGTCCCATCCACAATCATTCGGTGTGCCTACACCCACAAGTGCCGGCAAGTGTGGGGAAGGTGGAACTGGTTAAAATATACAAGAGAGGAACAACTACTATTCAGGTCGTGGAAAACCTTAAAGGTAACCTGACATAGTATTTGAACCAGTCCTCCCATGAAATTCCCTGATGACCAGAGCACCTAACCATGATTCGGAGACAGGCTCAGCAGACATACTGAACTTACCACACATTGCAGCAATAGGTTAGAGCCTTAACAGAGGATATGGAGCCAATAGACTACTCCATATGGTGGTGGTGGATTGGAGGCTCAAATGTACAAATACACACATGGACTCGGATTATCTCCCATGCCCTGGATGTGATTCAGCTGATATTCATTGTACCCGAAGGTCGCAAAAGAGGTGGCCCTGGGGAAATTTCAGCAGGTGGAGAAGAAATTTAGTAAGACAGAGGCCTGAATTGAAGGGCCAGATGATACAGTTGGTCTGACGGTACCCTTTACAACCCAAAGTTGGATGACTGGCCAGCATCAATGGGCGGTGTTGCGTAACGGGATGGACAGTACAATGGTAGTTGGCTACCTTGGGCTAGGCCAAGGGCCTAAAGGGGGGACTGTTAGTGGAGAATATAGGGGTACATTGAGAACTTATTGAAAGGGAATGGTCTAATTAAAATATCCAAGCATCCAGTGCCTGCAAGTACAGTTAAAGGCCAGGCTGGATAGAGAGGAATCAGAACCTTGCACACCCTCAGAGCCTGTGAGCATCAGCAAGGCCAGGCCGAACAGAGAGGAATGCAAATATGATAGATTGGGTGTCTTAGGAGTCAGACCGGAACCTTAGGTTGAAAAACAAGTAAGGTTGGGTCTGTTTACAGCAGATAGGGAAAGAACAGATGGTCCAAGATGAGTTAGGAGGGAAGGTCTCCGCCGGGGGGTGTAAGTAGGGACAGATGATGCCTGTGCTTTGGTACCTTTTTTACTAGAGAGATGTCTGTTTAATGTAAACCTATATGTTGACGAGATCGGAATCTGGAAACTGTTCTTGTAGGTGTTCAATAATGTATAAATATGGTGAAAACTTGTAGTTTAGCAGAGTACTGTCTCAAGCTGCATTGAGATGGTGCTCTCCTTGCAATTGCTCAAATAAACGATCGTGACCTCTACCTGAGACTCCTGTGGTCCGTTTGTCAAAGTGACCACAACAGTTTCAATAAAATCAGGTCTCAATTTTCTAAATTCAAATGAATACAGGTCCAGCCTGTCAAACATTTTCTTGGTATGCTAACTCAGCTCACTCTCCAACCTCTGCCATTCCAAGCATCAATGTGAACATTCTCTGAACTGCTACTAATGTATTTACATCATTTCTTAAATAAGGAGACCAAAGCTGCACTCTGTACTCTAGATGTGGTCCCACCATAAGACCATAAGACGTAGGAGTAGAAGTATGCCATTCGGCCCATCGAGTCTGCTCTGCCATTCAGTGAGACCATGGCTGATCTGATAATCCTCAACTCCACTTTCCTGCCTTTTCCCCATAACCCTTGATTCCCTTACTGATTAAAAATCTTCCTATCTCAGCCTTGAATATAACGGCCCAGCCTCTATAGCCCTCTGCAGTAAAGAATTCCACACATTGACTACCCTCTGAGAGAAGAAATTCCTCCTCTTCTCTGCCTTAAATGGGCGACAGCTTACTCTGAGTTTATGCCCTCTGGTCTGGACTCTGCCACAAGTGGAAACAACCTCTCAGTATCTCCCCTGTCAAGCCCCCTAAGAATCTTATATGTTTCAATAAGGTTGCTTCTCATTCTCCTAAACTCCAATGAGTACGGGCCTAACCTCCTCAAACACTCCTCATAAGAAAATCCCTCCATCCCCGGGATCAAGCTAATGAACCTGCTCTGGACTGCCTCCAACGCCAGGATATCTTTCCTTGGTTAAGGGGACTGAAACTGTTCACAGTGTTCCATGTGTGGTCTAACTAGTGCCTTGTATAGTTTTAGCAGGACTTCCCTATTTTTATACCCCATTCCCTTCGAAATAAAGGCCAACATTCAATTTGCCTTACCTATTGCCTGCTGAAATTGTACGCTACCTTTTTGGAATTCATGCATGAGGACCTCCAAATTCCTCTGTGCTGCAGCTTTCTTCAGTCTTTCTCCGTTTAAATAATATTCAGCTCCTCTATTCTTCATTCCAATGTACAGACCCTCACACTTCCCACATTATATTCCATCTGCCACGTTTTTACCCACTCACATAACTCACAGTAGACTCTTTGTGTCATCCACAGAACATGCCTTCCTGTCTATTATTGTGCCATCCGCAAACTTGGAGATAGTACATTCACTTCCCTCATCTAAGTCAGTAATATATATTGTAAATAATTGTGGCCCCAGCATTGATCCCTGCGACACTCCACTAGTTACATTTTGCCATCCTGAAAATGCTCCCCGTATCCCAACTCTCTGTCTCCTATTAGTTAGCCAGTCCTCGATCCATGCTAATATACTACCCCAGCACAACGTTCTCCTATCTTATTAAGTAGCCTTATCTGCAATACCTTATCGAACACCTTTTAGAAATCCAAATATATTACATCTATTGGTTCCTCTTTATATATCCTGCTTGTTGCCTCCTCAAATAATTCTAATAAATTTGTCAGGCATGATTTCCCCTTCATGAAGCCATGCTGACTCTCCTTGATAGATGATGTATTTCTAAATCTCTACTATTACATCCTTTATAATAGATGCCAGCATTTTCCAAATAACACATGTTAAGCTAACTGGTCTATAGTTACCTGTTTTTGTTTCCCTCCCTTTCTGAATAAGGATGTTACATTGGCAGTTTCTAATCCTCTGGGACTTTTCCAGAATCTAATGACTCTAGAAACATTACTACCAGTGCACCCACTATCTCTGCAACTATTTCCTTTAATATCCTAATAGCAACACATCCCTACTTTGATATTCCATTCCCCTTGCAATAAACGACAACATTCCATTTGCCTTCCCAATCACTTGCTGTACCTTTGTACTAGCTTTTCCTGATTCATGCATCAGGACACCCAGATCCCTTTATGCCTCAGAGTTCTGCAACCTCCCTCCATTCGAAAAATACACTGCTTTTGTATTATTGCTGCCAATGAGAGAAAGTTCACACTTTCCTACATTTACCCCCATCTGACAAATCTTCCCGCCTCACTTAACATATCTGTGTCCCTTTGAAGACTCCTTATGTCATTTTCACAACTTACTTTCCTACCTATCCTTCTGTCATCAGCTAATTTATTAACCATATATTCGGTGATTTCATCCAAGTCATTGTTATAAATTGCAAATAGTTGAGGCCCCAGCACTGTTCCCTGTGGCGCTCCACTGGTCACATCTTGCCAACACCAAAAGACCCATTTGCCCCTACTCTCTGCTTCCTGTTAGCTAACCGCTCCTCTATCCATGATTATGGAAAAATGATGAGGTAACTCTAGCTCAAAGGCAAATCTAACCTAACGTGGCACGACAGGGGTCTCTCAATGCAGGTAAAAAATACTCCAATACATCATCGGTATCGATCTAGAGAAGACAAGGCTGCAGTCAACAGAACGCAAGAAGGAAAAAACACGCAAAGAACGATTATGGTCAACAGAACATAACCAAGAAGACGATGCCCCAGTGGCTTTGGAGATCACGGACCATTCTTAACAATCAAGTTTATGTATGCTAATTGAGCTTAATAAATTCGTGCTGTTAATTGAAATATTCAGTGTTCAGACCCATTGGGTTTATTAGTGGTCGTTGACCAATTGGTCGTCAGCACTGGAGTGCTGCTTTGGGCTGCAGTAGAGTGCTTAAGTTGGAGTTTGGTGATTGAGGGAGTTCAGTTTCGTGAGGAGGGAACGAGGTGATCCTTTGATTGCCGTTAGTGTGGTCAGGCAAGCATTTACTACTTTTATCGCTTATTTTTTTATAAGATGTTATTTTGTGGTTTCTCGTTTGTAAGAGTTATATTCTGTAACAACGAGGAGCAAGGAAGAAGGGCCCTAGAGTAATTGACATTATTTGATATTATGAATCTTCCAAAAGATTTAATTTTATTTAAAGGGGAAGTCATGGCAGGAGAGCTCAAAGCCATGGAGCGCCCTTCTTGCTCTATGTGGGAAGCCGGGAACATTTCCTGTGCCCAGGGCTAGCATGTGTGCGGGAAGTGCCTCCAGTTGCAGCTCCTAGAAGCCTGGATTTCGCAGCTGGAACGGTGGCTGGGGGCACTGCGGAGCATCCGAGAACCAGAAAGGATCGTAGATAGCAAGTATAGCGAGGTGTTCACACCACAGGCTAAGAGTCCACAGGCAGGTAGCGAATGGGTGTACACCAGGCAGAGCAAGAGGACTAGACAGGCAGTGTAGGAATCTCCTTTGGCTATTCACCTGCAAAAGAGATATACTGCTTTGGATACTGCTGAGGAGAATGGCAGCTCAGTGAAAAGCAGCAATAGCTTTTTGTAGCATCACCGTTCGCTCTGCTGCACAGGGGAGGAGTAAATGTTATGGGAATGCAATATTTATATGGGGCTCAATTGCAAGGGGAATAGATAGGCGTTTCTGTGGAAGTAAACAAGACTCCAAGATGTTATATTGCCTCGGTGGTGCTAGGCTCAAGGATGTCTCAGAGCGCCTATTGGACATTCTGAAGGCGGAGAATGAACAGCCAGTGGTCGTGTACAAACGACATAGTTAAAAAAGGGATGTGGTCCTAAAAGCAGAATATAGGCAGTTAGGAAGTAAATTAAAAAGTAAGACCTCAAATGTCGTGATCTCAGGATTACTACCAGTGGCACGTGCTAGTCAGAGTAAAATAGTAGGATATGTTGGATGAATATGTGGCTGAACAGATGGTGTGAGGGTTTCAGATTCCTGGGACATTGGGACTGGTTCTGGGGAGGTGGGACCAGTACAAATTGGATGGTTTATACGTGGGCAAGACCAGGACTGATGTCCTAGAGGCAATATTTGCTAGAATGGTTGGGGGTGGGGCGGGGAAGTTAAAATAATATGGCAGGGGGATGGGGACCTATGAAAGGAGTCAGAAGAGGTGGAATCAAGGACAAGAACAAAAGGCAGAAACGAGAATAAGAAAAGTGAAAGGCAGACAAATCAAGGGCAAGAATCATCCTCAGTGAAAAATAATGGGAACGGGACAAATAATGTTAAAAAGACAAGCCTTAAGGCCTTGTGCCTTAACACGAGGGGCTTTCGCAATAAAGTGGATCAATTAACTGCACAAATAGATGTAAACAGGTATGATATATTCGGTATTACGGAGGAATGGCTGCAGGGTGAGCAGGGATGGGAACTGAACATCTAAGGGTTTTCAGTATTTCGGAAGGACAGACAAAAAGTAAAGGGTGGTGGAGTTGCATTGCTGCTTAAAGAGGAAATTAACACAATAGTGAGGGAAGATATTAGCTCCGACGATGTGGAATCTGTATGGGTAGAGTTGAGAAACACTAAGGGGCAAAAAACGTTAGATGGGGTTGTATATAGACCCCCAAACTGTAATGTGATGTTGGGAATGGCAGTAAACAAGAAATTAGAGACGCGTGCACTGAAAGAACATCTGTAATTATGGGTGACCTTAACCTGCATATTGTTTGGACAATTCAAATTAGTAACAATCCCGTAGAGGAGTAAATCCTGGAGTGTATATGGGATGGTTTTCTGGACCGATACGTTGAGGAACCAACTGGAGAACAGGTCATCCTTGACTGGGTATTTTGGAATGAGAAAGGAATAATTGGCAATCTAGTTGTGCTAGGCCCATTGGGGATGAGCGACCATAATATGGTAGAATTCTTCATCAAGATGGAGAGTGGCGCGGTTGATTCTGAGACTAGGAGCCTGAATCCAGTAAAGGAAATTACGATGATATGAGGCACGAGTTGGCAATGATGGTTTGCGAAATGTTACATAAAGGGATGACAGTGGATAGGAAAACGCAAACATTCAAGGAGCTCATGGGTGAACTGTAACAATTGTTTATTCCTGTCTGGCGCAAAAGTAAAACAGTAAAGGTGGCCAAACCATGGCTAACAAGGGAAATTAGAGATAGTATCAGATCCCAGGAAGAGGCATACAAATTGTCCAGAAAAAACAACAGACCTGAAGATTGGGAACACTTTCGAATTCAGCAAAGGAGGACCAAGAGATTGATTAAGAAGGGGAAAATAGAGTTCCAGAGTAAGCTTGCTGGGAACATAAAAACAGAAAGTAAACGTTGCAATAGGTATGTGGAGAGAAAAAGATTAGTGAAGACAAATGTAGGTCCGTTACAGTCAGAAACAGGGGAATTTATAGTGGGGAACAAAGTAATGGCTGACCAACTAAATACATACTTTGGTTCTGTCTTCACAAAGGAAGGCACAAATAACATACCTGAAATGTTGGGGAACACAGGATTTATTGAGAGGGAGGAACTGAAGGAGATCATTATTAGTAGAGAAATTGTGTTGGGGAAATTGATGGGATTGAAGGCTGATAAATCCCCAGGGCCTGATAATGTACACCCCAGAGTGTTTAAGGAAATAGCCCTAGAAATAATGGATGCATTGGTGGTTACCCTCCGAGATTCTATAGGCTCTGGAGCAATTCCTACAGATTTAAGGGTACTAATGTAACCCCACTATTTAAAAAGGGAGGCAGAGAGAAAACAGGGAATTATAGATCAGTCAGCTTGACGTCGGTAATGTGGAAAATTCTAGAGTCCATTATAAAATATTTAATAGCTGAGCACTTGGAAAACAGTGGCAGAATTGAACAGAGTCAGCATGGATTTATGAAAGGGAAATCATGCTTGACAAATTCACTGTCATTTTCCGAGGATGTAACTGGTAGAGTTGATGAGGGGGAGCCAGTGGATGTGGTTCATTTGGATTTTCAGAAGGCTTTCGACAAAGCCCCATATATGAAATTAGCATTTAAAATTAAAGCGCATGGGATTGGAGGTAGTGTATTGAGATGGATAGAGAACTGTTTGGCAGACAGAAAACAAAGGGTAGGAATAAACGGGTCTTTTTCCGAATGGCAGGTTGTGACTAGTGGCGCATCGCAGTGATCGGTGCAGGGGCCCCAGCTATTCACAATATATTTTAATGTTTTAGATGAGGGAACTAAATGCAATATTTCCAAATTTGCAGATGACACAAAGCTGGGTGGGAGGGTGAGCTGTGAGAAGGATGCAGAGATGCTTCAGTGTGATTTGGACAAGCTGAGTGAGAAAATGCATGGCAAATGCAGTATAACATGGATAAATGTGAGGTTATCCACTTTATTAGCAAAAACAGGAAGGCAGATTATTATCTGAATGGCAATAAATTGAGAGAGGGGAAGGTGCAATGAGACCTGGGTGTCCGCGCGCACCAGTCGCTGAAGTTAAGCACGCAGGTGCAGCAGGCGGTAAAGAAGGCAAATGGTATGTTGGCCTTCATAGCGAGAGGATTCGAGTACAGGACCAAGGATGTCTTGCTGCAATTATACAGGGCCTTGGTGAGACCACACCTGGAATATTGTGTGTCGTTTTGTTCTCCTTATCTGAGGAAGGAGGTACTTGCTATGGAGGGAGTTCAGCGAAGATTTACCAGACTGATTCCTAGGATGGCGGGACTGACATATGAGGAGAGGTTGAGTCGATTAGGATTACATTCGCTGGCGTTCAGAAGAATGAGGGGGATCTCATACAAACCTATATAATTCTAACAGGACTGGATAGGGTGGATTCAGGAAGGATGTTCCCGATGGAGGGGGAGTCCAGAGCCAGGGTTCACAGTCTGAGGATACGGGGTGGACCATTTAGGACTGAGATGAGGAGGAATTTCTTCACCCAGAGAGTGGTGAGCTTGTGGAATTCGCGACCGCAGAAAGAAGTTGAGGCCAAAACATTTTATGTTTTAAAGAAGGACTTAGATGTAGCTCTTTGGTCAAAAGGGATCAAAGGATATGGGGGGAAAGCAGGAGCAGGCCATTGAGTTGGATGATCAGCCGTGATCATAGTGAATGGCGGAGGAGGCTCGAAGGGTCCAATGGCCTACTCCTGCTCCTATTTTCTCTATTTTCTTCTTTGGTCGTTCACCTTACCTGGTCTGACAGACAAATGGCTACATGTGATTCCAGACCCACAGCAAATGCTCCAGAAAGACAACCAGTTTTATGAAACTACCTCTTTTCTTTTTTTAAAATGGAATGAAACTGGATGGGCCAGCTGAGACCGGAAACGACAGCGGCACAATCAGCTATGTCGACCATACAAAGTCCTCTTTACTAACATGGACGGCTAGTGCCAAACTTCAGGGAACTGTTCTGACATAGTCATAATCACGATATCATACCTTACCATGTCGCAGAAGCCAGCATCATCAGCCCTGGATATGTGCTATCCCACGGTCAAGGCAGGCCCAGGAGAGATTTCGACACAGTGGTATACAGCCGGCAGGGAATTGCCCTCAACATCGACTCTGGATCCCGTGAAGTCTCATGGCATCAGGTCAAATATGGGCAAGGAAACTCCCTGCTGATTACAACGTACCGTCCCAGCTCATGAAGGCGCATTGATTCATGTTGAGCACCACTTGGAATAAGCACTGAGCGTGGCAAGGGCACAGATCGTGCTCTGGATGGGGGACTTCAATGTCGATCACCAGGAGTGGCTCGGAGGTCCCACTACTGATGCAGTTGGCCGAATCATAAAGGACATGGATGCTAGACTGGGTCTGTAGCAGATGGCGAGGGAACCAACAAGAGGGAAAACATATTTGACCTCATACTCACCTATCTAGCTGTCACCCATCTGTCCCTGACAGTATCAGTAGGAGGAACCACTGCTGAATTCTTGCAGAGAGAAATTCCGCCTTCACATTGAGGATACCCTCCATCGTGTTGCTTGGCAATACCACCGTGCTAAATGCGATAGATTTCGAACAGATCTAGCAACTCAAGACTGGACATCCACGAGGCGCTGTGGGCCATCATCAAATGCGGAATTATACTCGAACATAATCTGTAACCTCATGGCCCGGCATCCCCCACTCTACCATTACCATCAAGCCAGGGGATCAACCTTGGTTCAATGAAGAATGCAGGAGGGTATGCCAAGAGCAGCGCGGGGCATATCTAAAAATGAGGTATGAACCTGGTGAAGATGCAACACAGGACTACTTGTGTGCCAAACATCACAAGCAGCAAGCGATAGAGAGAACTAAGCGATTCCACAACAAACTCTGCAGTCCTGCACACCCAGTCGTGAATGGAGATGGACAATTAAACAACCCACTGGAGGAGGAGGTTCCATTAATATTCCCATCATCAATGATGGGTGAGCCCAGCACATCATTGTAAAAGATAAGGCTGAAGCATTTGCTACAATCTTCAGTGAGAAGTTTCAATTGTATGAACCTTCTTGGCCTCCTCCAGAGACCCCCAGCATCGCAGGTGCATGTCTTCAGTTAATCCTATTCACTCCACATGATATCAAGAAACGGCTGAAGGCACTGGATACTGCAAGGTCTATGGGTTCTGACAATATTCCAGCAATAACACTGAAGACTTGTGCCCTGTGACTTGCCACACCCCTAGCCAAGCTGTTCCAGTATAGCTACATCACTGACATCAACACAGCAATGTGGAAAATTGCCCAGGCATGTCATGCACATGAAAAGCAGGACAAACCCAACCCAGCCAATTACCACCACATCAGTGTCCTCTCGATTATCAGTAAAGTAATGGAAGGGGTCACCAACAGTGCTATCAAGCGGCACTTGCTTAGCAATAACCTGCTCACTGACACTCAGTTTGAGTTCTACCAAGGTTACTTAGCTCCTGACCTCATTACAGCCTTTGTTCCAACATGGACAGAAGAGCTAAACTGCAGAGGTGAGGTGAGTGTGACTGCCCTTGCCATCAAAGCAGCATTTGAGTGAGTGTGGCATCAAGGAGCCCTGGCAAAATTGGAGTTAATGGGAATCAGGGGGAAACTCCCCAGCGGTTGGAGTCATACCCAGTACAAAAGTGGATGGTTGCGGTTGTTGGAGGCCAGTCATCTCAGCTCCAGGACGTCACTGAAGGAGTTCCTCAGGGTAGTGTCACAGGCCCAACCATCTTCAGCTGCTTCATCAATGACCTTCCATCCATCATACGGTCAGGAGTTGGGGTGTTTGCTGATTACACAATGTTCAGCCATTCGTGACTCTTTACATACTGAAGCAGTCCATGTCCACATGCAGAAAGATCAGGACAATATCCAGGCTTGGGCTGACAAGTGGCAAGTAACATTTGCGCAACACAAGTGTCAGGCAATGACTAACTCCAACAGGAGAGAATCTAACCATCGCCCCTTAACATTCAATGGCATTTTCATTGCTGAATTCCCATTATCAACATCCTGGGGGCTACCATCGACCAGAAACTGACCTGGACTTGCCAAATAAATACTGTGGCTACAAAAGCAGGTCCAAAACTATGAATCCTGCGGCAAGTAGCTCACCTTCCGACTCCCTAAAGCCTGTCCACCAACTACAAGGCATAAGTCAGGAATGTAATGGAAAACTCCCCATTTACCTGGATGAGTGCAGCTCCAAAAACATTTAAGAAGATTGACACCATTCAGGGCAAAGCAGGCTGCTTGATTAACACACCATCCACAAGCATTCACTCCCTCCACCACTGACGCACAGTTGCAGCAGTGTGTACATCTACATCTACAAGATGCAGTGCAGGAACTAAGCAAGCCTCCTTAGGCAGCACATTCCAAGCCCACGACCACTGCCATCTAGAAGGACAAGTGTAGCAGACACATGTGAAGCATCACCTGGAAGTTCTCCTCCAAGCCACTCACCAACCTGACTTGGAAATATATCACCATTCCTTCACTGTCGCTGGGTCAAAATCCTGGAGCTCCATCCCTATCAGCACTGTGTATGTACCTACACCACATGGTGTCCAGCGGTTCAAGAACGCAGTTCACCACCATCTTCTCACGAGCAATTAGAGTTGGGTAACAAATGCTGGCCTAGCCAGCGACTCCCACATCCCACGGATCAGTAAGAAAACACGGAACCTGGAAGATCGGAGTTTACCTGGACTATGAGGGTGGACAGGTGTCATTTTACAATGCGGACAACATGTCCCATCTCCACACTTACACCGACACTTTCACTGAGAGAATCTTTCCCATCTTCAGGCAAGGACTGAAATACGGCGGGAAAAACTCCGTACCTTTGACAATCTGCGGGATTAAAGGTCACTAACAGGCCCATCCTAAAACGTCGCACTGTCTCCCTGCCTCCTGCCAGCTGCAAACTGATGGGTGTCGGTCTGAGTCACAGGTGGAGAGAGAAGCCAGGTTAACATTCTGGATTTAAACGATGTCTGGAAACTGGGAACTGAAAGATCAGAGAGGACCTCTGAAGGGCTGGGGCAAGAAAGGAGGGGGAGAGAAGAAACAAATAGAAGCTCAATTGTAGAGAGGAACTTACTGGGTAGAATGAGCTGTGAATTGCAGGAACCCGGTGACCTTCCTGCCTGAAATGTGGCTCCACAGGGTTGGACATCACTGTGCATCAGGTGAATCAATGCTGCCAATCGCTGTTGTTGAACTAGGGAATAGAAGCAGGTCTCGTTTTTGTTAACAAAGCAATCTGATGCTTGAGTAAATCCCAGGAACATAAACCAAGCTTTTTTATTTGCACGTTGGTCAAGATTCTGGTTCCTTACAACAACTGTGCCTAACCTGTTGGATCCCCTTTAAGTGCCCCACTTGGTGTATACGATGTGATAGTCGCCACGAAAAAATACTAAATTTCATGCTGGTGCTTCAGCCATCAAAGCCTTGGGTGAGCTTCTGAGATGGATGACAGGAATTCTCATTTGTTTGGGCAAGGCTGAGGTGGGTAGGTGTAAACCTCAATCTCAAACTGGAGCCCCTGAATCAACAGAGAACTCTAATTGCAATTTTTAGGTAGAAATGGGCGGAGTGCGGGCAAGTTGTGCGGCAGAATAAACTGTTCTTCACAGATCCATTGGATTCTGCTCAGAAGACAAGATAAAGGTTTTATATGTTTTTCGTCGGGCTCGAAAGAGCAGACCCAACATGCCAATTCCAACTGTCCGTTTGATGGGCAGTATGATGCCTCCCGTGGTCGATCAATCATTGATTCTTACTCTCCACCGATTCTGTGTCATATCTGGCCAACTTATTGGAGATGCCTGGAAGCGTTGCTTTCTTGCCTGCGTTATATGGAAATGAGCAACATGGTTTAAAATGTCTGCGGCCTCACTGTGATAAACGACACGCAGTCATCCATCCATTTAGTGCTCGACACCACAATCCATCATTTTGGTGAGAATATACTGTGCTGGTTAACAACTTACATTTCAGAAATGGAGATGTTCTGGCCCTTATTTCTCCGAAAAGTTTAGAAAAACAATCCTGACATTATTTAACCATTACTTTTTGATTTATTTAATATTATTTCCAAATATTTTATTTCCAAACACCCTCCTCGTGTTTCACACGCTTCAGATCTATGGCTTATTCCATTCTCGTCGAAGTGTGCAGATTTCATGTTGGAATTTCCTCTTATATTTCCACGTAAAGTGACTTGACCAAATCAGTTGTCTATATCCTTTTTCATTAATTTTCCATTGAGCCAGGGAGGAGCCAGTCTGACAGGCTGAACAATTGGGGTCAATGTTTCTTACGAATAAATTGATGAGAGTAGACCATAGAATCATAAGAAATCATAAGAGTAGACGATATGGTCCCTTGAACCTGCTCCACCGTTCAATATGATCATTCCTGATCCTCTTGTCAAGTCCACTTTCCCGCCAACTCTCCACATCCATTTCAGAGACCGAAAATCTATTTCGGCCTTAAACATATTCAATCGTGAAACATCCGCTACCGTCTGGGACAGCGAATTGCAAAGATTCACAAACCTCTCGTGTAGAAATTTCTCCTCGTCTCGGTCCTAAATGATGGACCATTATCCTGAAACATGCCCGCATGTTCTATGTTAGCCTGTCAGGGAAAGCAACTTCTCAGTGCTCCCCTGTCAAGACCAAATCAGTTGCATTAGAACCTTGCATGTTGCAGTGAGATAACCTTTCATTCTTCCAAATCCCAGAGAGCCTTGGCCAAATTTATTCAGCCTCTCATCAGAGTTCGATCCCCTCATCCCAGGAACCAATCTAATGAACCTTTCCTGTGCCGATTGTTCCTAAAATAGTTATGTCTATTTGATAATTACGATTTAAGCCATGATTCAGACACATTGCATGTTCTCCTTTCGTTGTTTTTTAATTGATCAATATGAATAATATTTACTATCTTGTATTCGTGACTGGTATTCTGAACTGGCGTATTGCGGATTTTCCAGTTAAAGGAGGAAACGAGAAGAAGACCTCCGCACCAGAGTGGAGAATGTATATCACATGTCACTGCACTGTGTACAGGGTGGACACTTTAAATGTTCCCAGGGACAGACTGTGTGTAGCGGGTAGCCTTCTTTGCTAATAATGCAACTATGAAATTTAACAGCAGAAAATAAAGCAAGTGCTTCAAAATGCTACTTTATAATGGTGGTCAGTTATTTTTGGCGAGTCTGTGGCATTTGGCCTCCTCTGATGCACTCTGCTAAAATAAACATGAATACAAATGTTAACACACAGCAGACCGAGGACAGTGCAAAAGACACGAACTTGCAGCATGAAAGAGCGTAGCAGTCAATAGAACAAGTCTTGAACAACTCGTTAATCTTTGCTGCCAAAATCCCGAAGAATTAGGAATGGGACTTGGGGAGGAAAGGACAAGAATGGTTGGAAGGAAATGATTGCAAATCTAATTAGGAAAGGCGAGTGCATAGTATTGGTGTAATTGAGCCATGGTTTGGTGAAGTGGACGGGCTGGTATTCAATATTGAGAGTGAATCACTGGGGAGTTGTGACAGTATTTTTACAGCAAGGTAAAGATTTGCTGAAAAACAGAAGCATGTCGAAGCTTTTGTTGTTTTCCCCTTATATTGGTATACTTGCGAAGAGTGCAATGAGTGCAAGGCAAAAGGCTTCGATAGTATTTGTTCAGAAATACTCAAGCCCTACACTACCAAACGGCTATTTGTAAACCAGGTAACAAGTGCTGGGAGAAACCAAGCACTTAAGGTTGTTTTTATTCTTTCATGGTATTTGGGCGTTGCTAGCGAGGCCAGCATTTGCTGCCCTTCCTGAATTTCGCTTGAGAACTTGGTGGTGAGACACCATCTTCAACCGTTGCAATCATCTGATGCAGGTACAGCAACAATGTTGTTGGAAAGGGTCTTACACATTGTTGATCATGCGATAGCGAAGGGATGGAGATAATGTACCAAGTCAAAATGGTGTGTAGCTTGGACGGGGACTTGCAGGTGGCGGTGTTCCCATGCATCTAGCTGGTAGAGTTTGCGGGTTTGGAAGATTCTATTGAGGGAGCCTCGATGAGTAGCTGCAGCGCGCCTTAAGAATAGTACACACTGCTGCCACCGTGTGTAGATGGTGGAGGGAGTGAATGTTTAAATTGATAGATAGAGCGTCAATCAAACAGGCCACTTCGTCTTTAATTGTATCGAACTTTCTGAGTGTTGTTGCAGCGGCACTCATCCAGGCAATTGGAGGATATTCCATCACACTCCTGACTTGTTCTTTGTAGATGCTGGACACGCTTTGGGTAATCAAAGAGTGAGTTACTCGTCTCATAATTCCCTGATTCTGACCTGTTTTTGTCGCCACAGCATTTGTATGACTGGTTCAGTTCAGTTGCTTGTCAATGGTAATCTCCAGGATGTTGATAGTGCGGGATTCAGCAATGGTTATGTCATTGAATGTCCAAAGAAGATGGCTAGCTTCTTTTTTATTGTAGATAGTCATTGCCTGGCACTTGCATCGTGAATGCATTTGCTACTTACCAGCCCACTTTTGGTATTGTCCAGGTCTTGCTACATGTTGACACGGACTTCTTCAGTATCTGAGGAGTTGTAAATGATGCTGAGCATTGTGCAATAATCAAGGGAACAGTTTTTTTCCTACCTGCACCGTCTAAACCACCCATGATTTTGAGCACCTCGATCAAATTTCCTCTCAAGTTTCTCTTCTCTGAAGAAATCAGGCCCAGCTTCTTCCTGCAACTGAAGTCTCTCATCTGTAACCTATTCTGGTAAATCTTATCCGTATCCTCGCGATGGCGTTCACATCCTTTCTAAAGTGTAGTGCCCAGAATTGAAGGCAATGCTCCACTTGAGGCCGAATAGCGTTTTGCAGAGGTTTGTTATAACTTCTTGCTTTAGTACTCTATGCTTCCTATTTAAAAAGCTTAGGATCCCATATGCGTTATTAATGGCTGACATTGTTATCCTGTCACCCTAAGCACATTGTGCACATCTGTCCCAGATTTCTTTGCTCGTGAACCCCGGTTTAGAACTGTATCCATTATTTTTTACTGCCACTCCTCGATCTTCCTACCAACTTCACACTTCCCCACTTTCAATTTCATCGGCCACATGGCACCATTCCAGCAGCCTGTCTATGCCCTCTTAAAGTCAATGCCCCCAATACTTCCAAATCTTGTGTCATCTGCAGATTTTGAAATTCTGCCCTGTACACGCAAATCTGGGTAATTAATAAAGATCAAGAAAAGCAGTGGTGCTGACACTGACACCTGGGGAATCCAACTAGATACCTTCCCCTGGCCTGAAAAACAACAGTTTACCACTGTTCTGTTTTCTGTAATTAAACCTATCTTCATATCCATGTTGCAACTGCCCCTTTTAGTCAAAAGGTTTCCGTTTTGCTGACAGCCTCATCAAACCTTTCTGTAACATAATCAAAAAGCATCCGCAATCCCCTCTCTACCCCATCCCCCTCCTTTCCCCATCCCTGCTAACCGCCATCCCCTTCCCTGTCCCGAAGCTTCGTTCCCATCCTCCTCACCCCCATCCCATCTTCCGCCCAACCCCACCATCCTCTGCCTCCTCATTCCCCTCCGCGTCGTCCACCTCCTCTTCTTCCCACCTCCTCCACCCCACCCGTATTCCCCTGCTTCACCCTCTCCTCCTTAATCCTCTCCTCCTTACCCACCATACTCCTCTTCCCTCCTTGCTCCATCTCCATGCTGCTCCTTCTCCCCATTCTCCTTCTTATTCCTCCTCCTCTTCCCCATCCACTCGCCTCCTCTCCTATCCCACTCCCTCTACGCAACTGGGCATGGGATACAGTTGCATAGAACAAAGACGGAAACACAGATACTAGTGAAGACACTGGGAGAAGCCTGAAAATGGGACAAGGGCTGTGAAAGGTTGCTGAGGTGTAAGGCAGCTGATTGGAAAGTCGAAGAAGATAGCAAAGGAAACCGAAAAGGCAGATTCCGATAACCGAGCAGTGACGTTGTTAAAGACGCATTTGTTCGTGGTCTTTGGAAAACAAATGTGTTTACATTTCTGCCTGAAGGGGCTTTGGGCGTACCTTAAGCACATTGTGCACATCTGTCCCAGGTTGCTCTGCTCCTGAAACCCTCTTTAGAACTGTACCCATTTTTTTTATTGCCTCCTTTCGATCTTCCTACCAAAATGTATCACTTCACACTTCCCCACTTTAAATTACATCGGCCAAACGGCACCATTCCAGCAGCCTGCCTATGTCCTTTTAAAGTCACTGTTCATAAGGCTGCCAAATTTTGTGTCAGGGGCCCGAAGTCCCTTCAGACAGAAATGTAAACACATTTGGAGTAAAAGAACAAACTCTCCACCTGGGAAACACAGAATGCCGTGGAATTCTGTAGCTGAGTTTAGTGGCATAAAGGCTGAGGAGGGAACGCCTGTAGTTCTATGCAACAGATCTTTGTTCTATCGACTAGTTACAAGTGAATTCGTCTTGTAATCATAGAATTGTGACCGCACAATCTGAAGTAATTTTCCTTGTTAGCCTAATGAGTCTCACGAGAGGTGCCCTCTTCATTCTGTCTTAAACCAGGACACCCGTCATCTCTTAATCCTCGTCACATTCTAATTTAGGCATCTAATCTACGTTTCCAAATCAACGCAGCTGCCTCTGCTTTTTGTTCTTTAATTTCCGCTGTTCTTTTAATCTAATTAGAGACATTGCCTACTTGGTTGTGGAGGCTGAAACAGGAAGAGCTGTAACCGATCCCCCTGCCCCCCTTTCCCGCCACCATCACCGCCTCCCTGCACCCATCCCCGCACCACCTGCGGTCTCTCCCACCAGCCCAAACCCGGCAGCCCAGCATGACCGACAACAACCAGAAAATGGAAGACGTCGGCGAGTTGAGCGTGGAGAAGGCGATCGGCAGGAAGAAGAAGCAGCAGCCGCAGCCGGCGCGCTCCTCGCCTCGCCGCAAGAAGCCGGGGCCCACGGTCACCCAGCGCATCCTGCAGGTGGCGGCGGCCACCAAGGAGCGGGGGGGAATCTCGCTGGCCGCCCTCAAGAAGGCGCTTTCGGCCAAGGGCTACGACGTGAGGCACAACAACACGCGGGTCAACCAGACGGTCAAGCAGCTGGTGCGGAACGGCTCGCTGGTGCAGACGCCCGGGGTGGGAGCCGCGGGCTCTTTCCGCTTCAACCGCTCCCGGACCCGCGCCGACACGCCGGCCTGGGCGCCGGCGTTGGAGGAGGAGGAGTGGCTGCGGCGGCGGCGACCCTCCCCCCGCAGCGGCGGCCGGAACGGCGCCGCTCAAGGACGAGACCGGCGGCGGAGCCCCCAAGATGAAAACGTTGGCGCCTACCAAAGTCACGCCGACCGCTTCCAGGAAAGGGTCGCAGGCCAAGAGCTCGGCCGCCGCCAAGAAATCCCGAGGAGCCGCCGCCCGGCGCAAGGGGGCGACCGCCAAGCCCAGGAAGGCGGTGCCGACCCGCCGCAAGCTCAAACCCGCCCGCCGACCCGGAGCCGCCCGCGGCAAGGCAGGGGGGCCGCAGCCCTACCGCAGGAATAAGCCGCTCCGGGGCGGCAGGAAGACGGCGGACGGGGCCAACATCCACCGGCGGCGGCCGCCCGCCGGCTCCAAACCCAAGAGGTCGGTGGGGCGCCCGAGGAAATATCCCCCGTTCGGGCCCAAGAGGGTAAATTACGCCCGTCGGTAAAGAGATGAAATTTCATCTCCCTCCGTGGAAAAAAACTAAAATGCCCTGCCTCTGCTACTACCCCCACCTTGCTCCTGTTTCCAACACCTACAAGGCAGACTCCGCGGTTCATACAATATTAAAACAATATATTGCCACTTGTATACATATTCCTGGGATTACATGGTGGCAATATCTTAACTTCCACTTTTTTCTATTTAATGTTAAAGATGGGAAGAGTGTCCTCTGCAGTCACCATCGCCGTGAAGCAGCCTGGGGAGAGTGTCCTCTGCAGTCACCATCGCCGTGAAGCAGCCTGGGGAGATTGTCCCCCGCAGTCACAGTCGCCAAGTGAAGCAGTCTGGGAATAGTGTCTTCTGCAGTCACCATCGCCAAGTGAAGCAGTCTGGGAATAGTGTCTTCTGCCGTCACCATCGCCAAGTGAAGCAGTCTGGGAAGAGTGTCTTTTGCAGTCACCGTCGCCGTGAAACAGTTTTGGCAGAGTGTCCTCTGCAGCCATTGGCACCATGAAGCACTCTGGGGAGAGTGTCCTCTGCAGTCACTGTCGCCGAGTGAAAAAAAAGAGTGACATCACAGGAAAACCTTAACTTCATTTGTTGGTAATGAACTGCTAGTTTACCTAACTATCTATTCTAAGTTGATTTCAGATGAAAGGTGACTACTGAGGCCCAGGATCAGAGGCCTAACACTTGAGCTTCAACTTAGTAGACAGATCGCGTCCCAGTTGATTTTAAAAAGTGTATTTTGAAACTCTATTCTAATTTGCTTTCAGTTTAAAGGTAAATAAGAGAAATGTTTTAAAGATTGATAAACTAAAGACCAGCAGGAAATTAAAAAACAAATTTAAAAAGTAATTAAATAAAATAGAGATGCAGGGCCAGGTGATGTCTTGCAGCTGCATGATGTAGGAGCTGGAGGGCACCATTGTGGTTCCTAGTGACCACAGCTATAGCAAATGTTGGTTGCTCGAGGAACTCCAACTCAGAGTTGATGAGCTCAAGTCTGGGCTTTGGACACTTCGACACATCAGGGAGGGGGAACAATTACCTCGACGCTGTGTTTCAGGAGGCAGTCACACCCTTTAGATCAACTACCTTAAATTCGGCTGGGGTCAGGGACAGGAAGCTGTGACTATGAGTGAGGCAGGTAGAGGGATCCATGAAGTAGCACTGCAGGAGCCTCAGCCCTTGCCTTTATCCAATAGGTTCAAGATTCTTGCTCCCTGTGTGGATGAGAGCGGGGACTGCAGGGAGGATGAGCAACCTCACTATAGCACCATGGTACAGGGAGCCAATCAAGTGGGGAGAGAAAAGGGAAATGTAGTTGTAATGGGGGATGGTATAGCCAAGAGAATAGCTACTGTTTTCTGTAGCCAGGACAGAGAGTCCCGAAGGCGGTGTTGCCTACCTGGCACCAGGGTTAAGGATATCTCACAAAAAACTACTGTGGATGCTGGAAATCCAAAACAAAAACAGAATTACCTGGAAAAACTCAGCAGGTCTGGCAGCATCGGCAGAGAAGAGATGCTGCCAGACCTGCTGAGTTTTTCCAGGTAATTCTGTTTTTGTTAAGGATATCTCATCTGGGCTGCAGAGGAACCTGGAGTGGGAGGTGAAAGATCCAGTTGTCGTGGTCCACATAGGTATGAACGATATATGTAGGATGAGGAAAGAGGTTCTGCTGAGGGAATACGACCAGCTAGGGGCTAATTTCAAAAGCAGGACCAGAAAGGTAATAATCTCCAGATTACTTCCTGAGCCACGAGGATATTGGGACCGGGTCAATAAGATTAAAGAGGTAAATGCGTGGTTCAAAGATTGGTGTGGGAGAAATGGGTTGGAATTCATGGGACATTGACACCAGTACTGGGGATTTAGGGAGCTATTCAGTTCAGACGGGCTCCACTTGAATCATGCTGGGACCAGTGTCCTGGCGAATGGCAAAACTAGGGTTGTAGATAGGGCTTTAAACTAAGTAGTGGGGGGCAGGGTTCAGTCGCATGGAAATATAAAAAAAAATCAAAGTTGAAGGGAAGGGTAAGAGTGCAGGTTAGTGACGAGGCTGATTGTTACAAAAAAGTGAAAGGAAGGGACAGAGTGTGAACGCCATATTGAAGCAAAGAATCATGTAAGAATGGGGAAAATTAACAATAGGGCAAACTTAAATGCTTTGTACCTGAATGCGTGTAACATTCAGAATAAAACTAATGAGTTAACAGCGCAAATAGAGATAAAGAGTTATGATTTGATGGAGATTACTGAGACGTGTTTACAGGGAGAACAGGTTTGGGAGTTGAATATCCAAGGATACTCAGTGTTTTGGAAGGATAGGCAGGAAAGAAAAGGAGGTGGCGTAGCTTTGATAGTAAAGGAAGAGATCAGTGCTATAGTAAGGAATGATATAGGCACTGGAGAGCAAGACGTAGAGTCAGTCTGGGTAGAAATAAGAAAAAGCAAGGGAAATAAGTTCCTGGTGGGAGTAGTCTATCGGTCCCCAAACAGTAAGTTCAGCAGTAGGACACAGCATAAACCAGGAAATACTGGGACCATGTAAGAAAGGCACAGCAATAATCATGGGCGATTTTAATATGCATATAGACTGGATTAATCAAATTGGCAAGGGTAGACTCGAGGGAGAGTTCATAGAGTGTACTAAAGATTGTTTCTTGCAGCAATATGTTGTGCTACCAGCCAGGGAGCAGGCTATTCTGGATTTGGTTTTGTGCAAGGAGATGGGATTAATTAATGATCTCATAGCAAAGGATCCTCTAGGGAAGAGTGATAATAGCATGATAAACTTTCAAGTTCAGTTTGAGAGCGAGAAACATGAGTCCCACACTAGTGCTCTGGAGTGAAACAAATGTAACTACATAGGCATGAGGGCCGACTTGGCCCAAGTGGACTGGGCAGGAAGACTACAAGATAGGACAGTTGATGAACAGTGGCAGATATTTAAGCAGATATTAAATTCCTCCAAAGTAAAGTATATTTCAAATAGGAAGAAAGATGGTAAAAGAGGGAAAAAGCATCCATGGCTAAGCAAGAAAGTTAAAGATAATATAAAGGCAAACACTAAGGCATACCAAATTGCAAAGGTCAGTGGCAGGCTGGAAGATTGGGAAACTTTTAAAGATCAACAAAGGGTTACTAAAAAAATAATAAAATAAGCAAAGGTAAATTATGAAAGAAAACTATCGCAAAATGTAAACGCTCATAGCAAAAGTTTCTCCAATTATATAAAAGGAAAGAGAGTAGCGAAAGTGAATGGTGGTCCCTTGGAGGATGAGACTGGGGAGTTAATAGTGGGGAACGCAGAAATGGCAGAGACGCTTGATCAATATTTTGCCTCAATGTTCACAGTGGATGACACGAGTACCATCCCAATAGCATCAGGTAGTGCAGAGGGTATAGAGAAGGAGGAACTTAGAACAATCACCATCACCAGAGAAAAGGTACAGAGCAAACTATTGGGATTAAAGGGTGACAAGTCCCCAGGACCTGATGGCCTACATCCCAGGGTGTTAAAGGAAGTGGCAGCGGAGATAGTGGATGCATTGCCTATAATATTCCGAAATTCCCTGGATTCTGAAAATGTTCCAGTGAATTGGAAAAATGTTAATATAACGCCCTTATTCAAAAAGCAGGGGGCGGTGAGGGGGAGGGCGCACAGAGGAGGGGGTGGTGGGGTGAGGATGCGGGCAGAAAGTAGGAAACTATATGCCAGTTAGTTTAACGTCTGTTGTTGGGAGACTATTGGAATCCGTTATTAAGGAAGTAGCAATAGGGCATTTGGAAAGTCAAAATCAAATCCATCAGGGTCAACATGGTTTTATGAAGAGTAAATCGTGTTTGACTAATTTTCCGAGTTCTTTGAAGATGTGACAAGCAAAGTGGATAATGGCAATTCTGTAGATGTAGTGTACCTGGACTTCCAGAAGGCCTTTGATAAGTTGCTGCACAAAAGATTAATACACGGGATAAGATCACATGGAGTTAGGAGTAATATATTAGCTTGGATCAAGGATTGCCTAACCAACAGAAATCATAGAGTTGGGATAAATGGGTCTTTTTCTGGATGGCAAGCTGTAACTTATGGAGTGCCACATGGTTCGGCCCTTGGGCTCCAACTACTTACAATCTATTTTAATTACTTGGATACAGGGATAGGAGGTACTCTAGCTAAATTTGCAGATGAAACTAAAATAGGCGGGAAAGTAAGTTGCAGTGAAGAAATAAGAAATTTACAAATGATTATGAACAAGTACGGTGATGGGCAAAAATTTGTCAGATGAAGTTTAACGTGGATAAGTGTGAGGTTATCCATTTTGGTCGGAAGAATAAAAAGGTGACTTATTATTCAAATGGAGAGAAACTTCATAATGCTTCAGTGCAGAGGGATCTGGTTGTCCTCGTGCATGAATCATTGAAAGCTAGTATGCAGGTAGAGCAGGCAATAAGGAAGGCAAATGGAATTTTGGCATTTATTGTGAAAGGGATGAAGTATACAAAGAGGAACGTGTTGTTGTACAAGGCATTGGTGAGACCACACCTGGAGTACTGTGTACAGTTTTGGCCCCCTTACTTGAGGAAGGATGTAGTTGCACTGGAGGTGGTTCAGACAAGGTTTGCTAGATTGATTCCAGAGATGTGGGGCTTGTATTATGAGGAGAGCTTGAGCAGTTTAGGCCTATAATCGCTAGAGTTAAGAAGAATGAGAGATGTGATTGAGGCATATAAGACGCTAAAGGGGATAGACAAAGTAGACGTGGAGCGGATGTTTCCCCTTGTGGGGCATTCTAGAACGAGAGGCCACAGTTTTAGGCTAAGGGGTGGTAGATTTAAATCCGAGGTGAGGAGGAATTACTTTTCTCAAAGGTTCGTGAATCTGTGGAATTCACTACCTCAGAGTGCAGTGGATGCCAGGACGCTGAATAAGCTTATGGAGGAGATCAGCAGATTTTTAATTAGTAATGGGTTAAAAGTTTATGGGAAGAGGGCGGAAAATTGGAGTTGAGGCCGAAATTAAATCCGCCATGATAGTATTGAATGGCGGGGCAGGCTCGAGGGGCTGAATTACCTACTCCTGCCCCTAGTTCAGATGTTCTTATTTTCTTATGTTATGACATGGCAGATTGCGTTTGCCAGGCGTGCCAAATCCATGAGGAAAACTTTCTCGCGCTATCACAATGGTTTTGCAATTTGTATATATTACAGAGCATTTGAGATGTGTGCAAAAATGTACATGTTAATCTGACTCTATGAACAGAGATATGGGACCGAACAACATTTTGTAAAAGTTTGCTACAACTTTCTTGCTGTTGTGCTCTATTCCCTTAGTTATAATGCCCAGGGTCCCACGTGTTATTAACGGCTTTCTCTACCTACCCTGCCACCATAAGTGCTTGGTGCACATCTGCCCCAGGCCCCTCTCCTCCTGCGTCGGCTTTAAAATGATATCCTTTATTTTGTATTGGCTTTCATCGAACTGCCTCCTTAAAAATGCATCACTTCATATTCCTCAGCTTTAAATTTCATCTGCATTTTTCCCGTCCATTCCACCAGTCTGTCTATGTATTCTTGAAGTCTGTCACTATTCCAGGCTGAATTACACTGGGCGTGCTTCCTCCAACCCCACCCCCAACCCGCGAAAAACTCGTGGTGGAGAAGCCCGCCCAGGCCAAGAACCGCGGCCCGGCGATCATTTGACAGCCAGATGGTTGCTGACTATTATTAGGCTGCAGTTGTCGATGTACCGGCAGCCGCAGCGGGCGGGTGGTTTCTGCCATATTGCACTCAGGCAATGAGCAGCCGAGCTTCGATGGATCCATCGGAAGTGTTTGGGGGTCGGCAACATGGGGAGGAGAAGGCGCGGGTTTGAAAAGCTATTTGGTTTGGGGGGAGAGGACAACTTGGGGTGGGTCGGATTCCGGTTGGCCCAGGCGGCTAATTAATTGCCCAGCTCATGGCCCCGGTTGGCCAACCGGAGGGCAACGGCGAGTTCAACGCGGTGGAGAAGGAGCAGGCAGCTGGGCGGCGGGTAAACCGCCCGCTGGATTTAACATGATCCCTGTCTCAAATTTGTTGGCGTGGGAGCATTAAATCCAGCTCACAGGTCAGAAGCAAGAAAGGTAGGAAAAATCGTTCATAAATCGCCTACTACTTATGCAAATCTTTGAATGTGCTTGGACAAGCTGAGATGAGTGGAACAAAGTTGAGGCAACTGCTTCAGGAACTCCTGTAAAATGAAAAAAACTCCCAAGAAAATCAACAATTATTGGGGATCAGACACAAGTGTATTTGTGTGTAGTTAAGATATTGTCGATTTTTAGAAAACTGTTTTAAAGATTAATTGAATAAAAATGAATTGTAAGTCAATATGGCCTCTGGATAGGTCACATAACCTTAGATCATAAGAAACAGAAGCAGGAGTAAACATAGAAACATAGACGATAGGAGCAGGAGTAGGCCATTCAGCCGTTCGAGCCTTCTCCACCATTCAATATGATCACCGCTGATCCTGTACCTCAACACCACACTCTCGGGCTCTCCCCATACTCCTCTATGCCTTTGGAGTCCTGAAATCTCTTTCCTTCTTAAATGTATTCAGTGACTTGGTCTCCACAGCTTCTGTGGTAGAGAATTTCAGGGGTTGTCAGAGGTTCACCACCCTCAGATTGAAGAAGTTTCTCCTTCTCTCAGTTCTAAATGACCTGCCCTGTATCCTGAGATTGTGACCCTTTATTCTAGACCCCACAGCCAGATGAAACATCATCCCTGCATCCAGTCTGTCCATCCCTGTCAGGATTCTTTATGTTTTAATGAGATCTCCTCTCATTCTTCTAAACTCCAGTGAATACCGACCTAGTCGATCCAATCTCTCTTCATACGACAATCCTGCCATCCCAGGAATCAGCCTGGTGAACCTACGCTGCACTCCCTCTCTGGCAAGCATATCCTTTCTTAGGTAAGGAGATTAAAACTGCATACAATACTCCAGGTGCTGTCTCACCAAGGCTCTATATAATTGTAGTAAGACATATTTACTCCTGTACTTAAATGTTATTGTAATAAAGGCCAACATACCATTTGCCTTCCTTGCTCTACCTGCATGTCAGCTTTCAGTGAATCATGAACAAGGACACCAAAGCCCGCTTTGAACTACAACACTTCCCAGTCTCTTACCATTTAAGAAGTACTCTGTATTTTTATTTCCCTACCAAAATAAATGACCTCACGTTCCTCCATATTGTATTCCATTTTCAAAATTTTTGCCCTCTCACTTAATCTTTCCAAATCCCCTTGAAGCATCTTTGCATCCTCCTCACAAATCACACTTCTGCCTAGTTGTGTGCCATCTCTAAACTTGGGAACATCACATTTAATCCCCACATCCAAATTATTGATACGGATTGTGAATAGCTGGGGCCCAAGCGCTGATTCTTGCGACACCTCACTAAGCACAGCCTGTCAACCTGAAAATGACCCATTAATTCCTACTCTCTGAATTCTGTCCAGTAGAGTTTTCAATCCATCCCAGCATATTACCATATCCCATCCAACACACTCCAGCACCTCCTCTCCTCCCCCGCCCCGTGAACCCCTGTCCCAATCCCATATGCTCTAATTTTGTTTACTAACCCCTGATTCAGGACCATATTAAAAGCTTTCTGAAAATCCAAATGCGTAAAACCCACCGGCTTCCCCTTATCTATTCTGCAAGTTACATCTGCAAAAAAACCTAACAGGTTTGTTAAACATGTTGTCTCTTTCGTAAATCCATCTTGATTCTGCCCAATCCTACCATTATTTCCTAAGTGTCCCGTTGTCACATCCTTTATTATAGATTGTAGCATTCTGCTTACAACTGATGTTAGGCTAACAGGCCTGTAGTTCCCGGTTTTCTTTATCCCTCCTTTCTTAAGTATGGGGGTTACATTTGCCACCGTCCAATCTGCAGGAACCATCCCAGAGCCAATAGAATTTGGAATGCATCTATTATCTCTACAGCCACCTGTTTCAACACTTCAGGATGCAGATCACCAGGTCTAGGGGATTTATGTACTTTACATCCAATTAATTTCTCTCATGCTATTTATTTACTATTGTTAATATCTTTCAGTTCATCCTTTACACGTGTCCCTTGATTCTCCGTATTTCTGGCAGGTTTTTAGTATTTTCCTCCACAAAGACAAACATGAAGTATTGAGCTTTTCTTCCATTTCCTTATTTGCCACTGTAAATTCTCATGACTCCGCTTGTAATGGAGCAACATTTGCTTTTGCTAATCTTTTCCTTTTTACATACCTATTGTTGCTTTTACTGTCCGTTTTTATGTTTTCTGCTAGTCTATTCTCATTCTAATTTCCCCTTCTTAATCTGTTTCTTAGTCCTCCTTTGCAGAATTCTAAAATGCTCCCAATCCTCATTTTTTGCCACTTTATACCTTTTGATCTAATTCGATCCCTGATTATTTAAATTAGCCACTGTAGGTCCAATTTCCTTGCTTGGTTTTGTGCAATAAAGGAATGTGTTTTTGTTGTAAACTATGTAATAGCTCTTTAAACGTTAGTCATTGCCTGTCAACATCGTGCCTTTTAATGTAGTTTGCCAATCCAACATAAATAATTTGCCCCTCATACCTTCATAGATTTCTTTGCTTAGATTTAAGGCCCTAGAGTCTGATTGAACTACATTACTATCATGTTATGGTCACTCTTTCCTAAAGCGTCCTTTATAAAAAAATTATTAATTAGCCATTTTTCATTGCACAATATTTGATCTAAAATAACCCGTTCTCCAGTTCTTTCCTCAACATACTGCTCCAGAAAACTATCTTGCATACATTCCAAGAATTTGTCCTCCACAACATTAGGTTTTCCCAGTCTATATGTATATTGAAATCCCCCATTATCAATGTATTAGCCTTGTTGCATGTACCTCTAATTTCCTGATTTATACTGTGATTTAATTTACCACTGCTATTTTATGGCCTATAAACAGCTCCCACAATGTTGTCAGCCCTTTGCTGTCGCTTAGTTCCACCCAAACTGATTCTACATCTTGATCTTTAGAAATAAGGTCATCTCTCACTACAGTACTAATGTCCTATTTAATTAACAGAGCGACCCCCACACCTTTTCTCAGCTTTATGTCCTTCCTGAACGTCATGTACCCTTGGATATTCAGGTCCCAACTTTGGTTTCCTTGCAGCCACGTCTCTGTAATGGTTATCAGGTCAAACAAATGAATTTCTATGTCAGCTGACAAATCGTCTGTTTTATTTGGAATGCTACAGGCATTCAGATACAGAGCCCTTATTTTTTTAATTTATTGTTTTTGTATACTCTGACCCGATCTTCTGGTGCACTCTTAGGTTTGAAATCACTGTCTGTTCCTGCCATGCTCTGATTATGATTACATTTATTGCTACCTTGCTCTATTGCAGTGTCATTTACTCAATCTTCCCTACATGGTGTCTTCCCCCACGATTTAGGTTAAAGCCCTTTCTACTTCCCCAGTTACGTGACTCGCTAGAACACTGGCCCCAGCACAATTCAGGTGAAGTCCGTCCCTGCGGTACAGCCCCCACTATTACCCAGTATAGGTGCCAGTACCCCACGAACCAGAACCCACTTCTCCCACACAAGTCTTTGAACCACGCTTTCATCCATCTAATCTGATTTACCCTATGTTAATTTTCATGTGGCTCAGGTAATAATTCAGGAATTATTATCTTTGGCGTGTTGGTTTTTCATTAGGTGCATAGCTCCTCAAATTCCCTGTGCAGTATCTCTTTCCCAGACTTTGGTTCTGTATTCAACCAGTGCGACCTAGAAGTGGACTAGGCTGTGCTTACCTCAAGAGAATTAAGAAAGGACATTTGTAATTCAATGGGTCCTTAAAAAGGCAATGGCTAAAATAAGCTCCAGGCGTGAGCTTTAAGGAGAGGGGAGTGGAAGATACTGCAGGATACAACACGTAAAACAGAGGGATGTAACAGAGAGAGACAACGAGGCCGGGCAAATGAAATAATACCAGAGGGAAATAAGAAATTAAATGGAGAACCAGATAGAAATGAAATCAAAAGGGCGTATAAGAAACATAGCAAAGCCGAGGGGATGGTAATGAACAGAACATTCCATCGGAAGTGATCTTGAGAATAGAAAGTGACCAAGGTCATCCTTTGTGGGGAGAGAATCCAGGTTAACATTCAAGGTATGAACCCTGCATGGGAACTGGGACTAAAAGATCAGCAAGATTGGGGCTGAGGGAATAAAGTAGGAGGGCAGAAGAAACAAGTAGAAACTCAGTTGTCGAGAGAAACTTATTGGTTAGAAAGAGCTGTGAACTTCAGAGACGCGATGACCTTTTTGCCTGTAATGCTGTTCCACAGGCGGAAGGTGGCGCTAGATGACCGTGTTTGAGATGAATCAGCACCTCTGCAGCCAAGCCCTGTTATTGAACGAGACAATGGAAGCAACACTTAAAAAATAGGGGGTTTAAGTTAAATCTCAGAATCATAGGCTAAACTTGATACTTTTTTGTTATTTCAAACGTTGCTTGAGCCACTAGCTGCTTGTCAAGTCCTTGCCGACTTAAGCTGATTTTACGAGTGCCCCCACCTCCACCAGCCGCCCCCCGCCCCGCCCTCCTCATCTAAGCCCCCCATGCCCTCCCCCACCAGACCCCCCACCCTCCCCCATCAGCCCGCCCCCCGCCCTTCCCCATCAGCCTCCCCTGCCCTGCTCCCCTCTCACCCCCGCCATCTCCCCCCTCTCCCCTCTCACCCCCGCCCTCCCTCCTCGCCCCTCCAAAGAAACTGTCGGAATAGATGGTGATCATGTCAATAATAGTTTGAAGGGCTGTGATCACAGAAACAAGGTCATTTCTCTGGGCTTCATGTTGTGCTGGGAATATAATAAAGGTATTCCAGCCATCCTGTGGAATCCATGATGCAGCTTCAATCTGATACTGTCCTTGTTCATAAAACCGGGAGTCATCCACATAAACGCCAGTGGAGTCTAACAGTGGTGCAGCTTTAATAGGGCAGCGAGACACGGCCTCTTCCACCTTACAGGTACGTGCGACTCCTTCATACTGCAAAATGCCAGCCAGATAGTGGTTGAGAGGCCTGCAGGATAGGAATATGTTTGCTTTTTAACTCAATTATTAATCGATCCTAAGACACCAGGGATACTCCCTTAACATGGCCCGTCTTTAAAAATGACAAACGGGCATGTGGGAAGTTTTTTTAAAAATCATTCACGGGATGTGGGCTTCGCTGAATGGGCCAACATTTATTGCCCACCCTAGATGATCTTGAGAGGGTGGTGGTGAGCTGCCTTCTTGAACTGCTGCAGTCCATGTGGTGTAGGTGAGGTGAGAGTGAATGCCCTTGACATCAAGGCAGCATTTGACCGAGTGCGGCATCACGAAGCCCTCGTAAAACTGAAGTCAATGGGATTTACGGTTTTCTGCTGGTTGGAGTCATACCTAGCACAAAGGAAGATAGTTGTGGCTGATGGAAGTCAGTCATCTCAGCTCCAGGACATCCCTGCAGGAGTTCCTCAGGGTAGTGTCCTCGGACCAACCATCTTCAGCTGCTTCATCAATGACCTTCCTTCCATCATAAGGTCAGAAGTGGGGATGTTCGCTGTGGATTGCACAATGTTGAGCACCATTCGTGACTCCTCAGATATTTAATCAGTCTATGCCCAAATGCAGCAAGACCTGGACAATATCCAGACTTGGGCTGACGAATAACAAGTAACATTTGTGCATAAAAGTGCCAGGCAAAGATCATTTCCAATAAGAGAGAATCCAACTAACACCCCTCGATGTTCAACGGGATTACCATCACTGAATCCCCACTATTAACATCCTGGGGGTTAGCATTGACCAGAAACTGAACTGGACTAGCCATATAAGTCCTGTGGCGACAAGAGCAGATCAGAGGCTTGGAATCCTGCGACAAGTAACTCACCCCCTGACTCCCCAAAGCTTGTCCTCCATCCACAAGGCTCAGGTCAGGAGTGTAATGGAACAATCCCCACTTGCCTGTGTGAGTGCAGCTCCCACAACACTCAAGAAGCTTGACACGCTCCAGGACAAAGCAGCCTGCTTGGTTGGCACCACATCCACAAACATTAACTCTCTCCACCACAGACGCACAGCCGCAGCAGTGTGTACCATCTACAAGATGCACTGCAGGAATTCACCAGAGACCCTTAGACAGCAACTTAGACCATTACCATCTAGAAGGACAAGGGAAGCCAATAGACCAGAACGCCACTACCTGGACATTCTCCTCCAAGTTGCTCGCCATTCTGACTTAGTAATACGTTGCTCTTCCTTCACTGTCTCTGGGTCAAAATCCTGGAACTCCCTCCCTAAAAGCACTGTGGGTGTACCTACACTGCATGGACTGCAGCGGATCAAGAAATAGCTCACCACCATCTTCTCAAGGGCAATTAGGGATGGGCAATAAATGCTGGCGGAGGCAGCGAAGCCCACATCCCGTGAATGAATGATTAAAAAAAAAGATGCACCCACTGTGCTGTTAGGAAGGGAGTTCCAGAATTTTGAGTCAGTGACAGTGAAGGAGCGGCGCGGCAATATATTTTCTAGTCTAGATGTTGCATGACTTGGAGGGGAACTTCCAGGTGGTGGTTTTCCCATCTAGCTGCTGCCCTCGTCCTTCTAGATCGTAGTAGTCGTGGGTTTGGAAGGTGCTGTCGAAGGAGCCTTGGTGAATTCTGGCAGTGCATCTTGTAGATGGTACACGCTGCTGTCACTGTGCGTAGGTGGTGGAGTGAATGTTTGTGGATGTGACGCCCTGCTTTGTCCTGGATGGTGTCAAGCTTCTTCAGTGTTGTGGGAGCTGAACTCATCCAGGCAAGTGGGGAGTGTTCCATCACACTCCTGATTTGAGCCTTGTAGATGGTGGACAGGCTTTGGGTAGTCAGGAAGTGAGTTACTCTTCGCAGGATTCCTAGACCCTGACCTGCTCGTGCAGCCAGCGGGTTTATATGGCTAGTCCAGTTCAGTTTCTGGTCAATGGTAACTCCCGGGATGTTGATAGTGGGGATTTCAGTGATGGTAATGTCATTCAACTTAAAAGGACGATTCTCTTGAAGGTTGGATTCTCTCGTGTTGGAGATGGTCATTGTCTCTCACTTGTGTGGTGCGAGTGTTACTTGCCACTTGTCAGCCTAGGCCTAGATGTTGTCCAGGTCTTGCTGCAATTGGACATGGACTGCTTCAGTATCTGAGGAGTGACCAATTGTGCTGAATATTGTGCAATGATCAGGGAACATTCCCACTTCTGACCTTATGATGGAAGGAAGGTCATTGATGAAGCAGCTGAAGATCACAGAATCATAGAATCACAGAATCACACAGTGCACAAGAGGCCCTTCGGCCCATCGAGTCTGCACCAACATGTGAGAAACACCTGACTTACCTACCTAATCCCATTTACCAGCACTTGGCCCATAGCCTTGAATGTTATGACGTGCCAAATGCTTATCCAGGTGCTTTTTAAAGGATGTGAGGCAACCCGCCACCAACAACCCCCCCAGGCAGCGAATTCCAGACCGTCACCACCCTCTGGGTAAAAAAGCTTTTCCTCACATCCCCCCTAAACTCCCTGCCCCTCACCTTGAACTTGTGGCCCCTCGTGACTGTTCCTTCAACTAAGGGGAACAGATGCTCCCTATCCACCCTGTCCATTCCCCTCATAATCTTGTACACCTCGAGCAGATCGCCCTTCAGTCTTCTCTGCTTCAACGAAAACTGCCCAAGTCTATCCAACCCCTTTTCCTAACTTAAATGTTTCATCCCAGGCAACATCCTGGTGAATTCCCTCTTCACCTCCTCCAGTGCAATCACATCCTTAAGCCGCTTGGGACTAGGAGACTACCCTGAGGAACGCCTGCACTGATGTCCTAGGGATGAAATGACTGACGTAAAGCAACCAAACTAATGTCCTTAAAGGGAGGAAATCTGCTGTCCTTGCCTGCTCTGGCCAACATGTGACTCCAGACCCACAGCAGTGTGGTTGGCTCTTAAATGCCCTCTGAACAAGGGCAATTAGGGATGGGTAATAAATACTGGCCTAGCCAGCGACGCCCACATCCCACGAATGAATGAAAAAAACAACCATCTTCCTTTGTGCTAGGTATGTCTGTCACCAGCGGAGACTTTATCCCCTGATTCACATTGACTCCAGTTTTGCTCGGGCTCCTTGATGCCACACTCGGTCAAATGCAGCCTTGATATCAAGGGCAGTCACTCTTGAACTCACCTCGGGATTTCAGCTCTTTTTTCCATCTTTCAACCAAGGCTGTAATGAGGGCAGGAGCTGAGTGGCCCTGGCAGAACCCAGACTGAGCATCAGTGAGAAAGTTATTGTCGAGCAATTGCCACTTGATAGCACTGTTGACAGCCCCCTCCATTATTTTACTAATGATCAATAGTAGACTGACGAGCCGGTAATTGGCCGGATTGAATTTGTCCTGCTTTCTGTGTACAGAACATACCTGGGCAATTTTCCACATAGCCGGATAAATACCAATGTTGTACTTGGCATGGAACAGCGTGGCTAGGAGCGTGGCAAGTTCTGGATCACAAGTCTTCAGTACTATTGCTGGAATATTGTCAGGGCCCACAGTTTTTGTAGTATCCAGTGCCTTCAGCCGTTTCTTGATATCACGTGGAGTGATTTGAATTGGCTCAAGACTGACATCTGTGATGCTGGGGATCTCCAGAGGAGGCCGAGATGGATCATCCACTCGGCAATTCTTGAAGATTGGAGCAAATGCTTCAGCCTTATCTTTTACACTGAAGTGCTTAATCCTCCATCATTGAGGATGGGGATTTTTGTGGAGCCTCCTCCTCCGGTAAGTTGTTTAATTGTCCACCACCATTCACGACTGGATCTGGCGGGACTGCAGAGTTTGGACCATATCCATTGGTTGTGGGGTCGCTTAGCAGTCTATCACTTGCTGCTTATGCTGTTTGACATGCAAGTAGTCCTGTGTTAAAGTTTCACCAGGTTGACAACTCATTTCTTTTAGGTGTGTATGGTGCTGCTCCCAGCATGCCCTTCTACACCCTTCATTGAAGCAGGGTGGATCCCCTGGCTTGATGGTAATGGTAGAATGGGGGGTATGCCAGGCCATGAGGTTTCAGATTGTGTTTTCCAATTCTGCTGCTGCTGATGGCCCACAGCTCTCCATGGATGCCTAATCTTGTGTTGCTAGTTCCAGCCAAATCTATCCCATTTAGCACGGTGGTAGTGCCACACAACACAACGGAGGGTATCCTCAATGTGAAGGCGGGACTTCGCCTCCACAATGACTGTGCGGAGATCACTCCTACCGACACTGTCATGGTTAGATGCACCCACGGCAGGCAGGTTGGTGAGGATGAGGTGAAGTATGTTTTTCCCTCTTGTTGCTTCCCTCACCACCTGCCGCAGACCCAGTCTAGAAGCTATGTCATTTAGGACTCAGCCAGCTCGGCCAGTAGTGGTGCTACTCAGCCTTTCTTGGTGATGGACATTAAAGTCCCCTACCCAGAGTACATTCTGCGCCCTTGCCACCCTCAGTGCTTCCTCCAAGTGTTGTTCAACATGGAGGAGCACTGATTCATCAACTATGGGAGGGTGGTACATGGTAATCAGCAGGAGGTTTCCTTGCCCATGTTTGACCTGATTGCATGAGACTTCATAGGGTCCGGAGTCAATGTTGAGAACTCCCAGGGCAACACCCTCCCGATTCTATGCCACTGTGCCACCACCTCTGCTGGCTCTCTCCTGCCAGAGGGACAGGACATACCCAGGACTGATGATGGTGGAGTCTGGTACTTTATCTGTAAGTTATGATTCCGTGAGGAAGACTATGTCAGGCTGTTGCTTGACTAGACTGTGAGACACTTCTCCCAAATTTGGCACTAGCCCCCAGATGTTAGTTAGGGAGACTTCGCAGGGTAAACAGGGCTGTGATTGCTCTTGTCGTTTCCGGTGCCTAGGTCGATGTCGGGTGTTCCGTCCAGTTTCATATTCCCAATGTTGTTCTACACCATTCTTAGCCAATGTCGGTGTCCATTTTATTTTTCCAAACTTATTTTCTGTTCCCCTCAAGATTGGCCTTACTTCAATTTTTTACCCGAAACGTTGTTATGCTTTGTCCCTCTCCATTATTAACTTAAAGTACATTATGTTATGGTCACTATTCCTTTGATGTTCCCTGAATTTTACTTCTCTTACCCACTGTTTCATTCCCCATTCCTTGATCCAATAGTGAATGGTCCCTTGTTGGGAGTTTTACATTGGATTAGAAAGGACTCCTGTGCACATTGTGGGAACTCCACACCATTATGGCCTTTACTTGTCTCTTCTGTCCAATTAATCAGGGTAGTTGAAAGCCCCCATGGTTATTTTTCATTTTTTAACTGAATTTTCCAATTTGTCTGCATGGTACATCCTCCAGCTCCCTTCCATATTATTTAGCCTGTAGGCTACACCTATGAGTTTCATTGATCCTTTATCACCTTTTATCCCTATCCACATTATTCTATTTCTATCTTACTGCTGGATGATATAACAACATAATGTTATATTGAGTAAGTAAAACCACTTCACATCCTCTTTTCCATTCACTATCTTTTCTAAATATACTATACCCTGCAGTTTTTAATCCCCAGTCCTGATTTTTTTTTTTGTAGCCATCACTCTAGTTCCTACTCTATCTCATTCCCGGCGACATATTACTTCCAGTTCCTGTTTTAATACAGTTTCTGATACAGGAACTGAATTTGAAGATGGATTCCACATACTTCATAAGTTCTCAATCACCTTGTCCTATCACTGAGATATCAAGGACTAGACACTGTACTTGATGGAAAGCTGTTTTGTTTTTTTTTTGCATTTCCACAGAATATCAAACCATTGTCCAATTTACAATGGTTATTAACATCAGCCAAGACAAACCCCATTCACCAGAATGGACATGGTCCAGTCCTGGACGTAAGTAACAGCAGTAATAACGGCCAAATCCGAAACTTGCTGTCACTTGTGAACTCGGCAGTGCCTTTTCAGGTTAGATGAAAAAGTGAATCTCATCCTACACAGAGAGAAGGTGAATGGCCTCTCTCAAGTGTGAGTGTGTTGGTTGTGAGCAGTTCCTTTTTGCATTTAAAGTTCTTTTCACAGTCAGAATATTTAAAAGGTTTCTTATCAGGGTGAACAGGTTGGTGGTCAATGAGGGTGGATGAAGTCGTGCATTCCTTACCACACGTACAGCAGATGAATGGCCTCTCCCCAGTACGAGTGCATTGGTGCCTCATCACATCATGCCTTTTTAAAAAACCCTTCCCACAATTGGAGCAGAGTGATACGGCCTCTCCTCAGTGTGAATGCATTGTTGAGTTTCCAGCTCCATTGGGTAATTGAATACCTTCCCACAGTCCCCACATTTCCACAGTTTCTCCATGGTGTGGGTGTCCTTGTGTCTCTCCAGGTTGGATGATCAGTTAAAGCCTCGGCCACTCAGAACACGCGTATGGTTTCTCCCCACTGTGAAAGGTGTGCTGGTTTTTTCAAGGTAGTTAACTAGTGAAAGTGCTTTCCACAGTCAGTGCAGTGGAACATGTTCATTCCTGTGTGTATGTGTGTCATCAGACTAAAGTGTGAAATATTTTCCCTCACAAACAACAAACACTTCTCCTTCAACATTCAAAGATCAATAATATTTAGGCCTTGCTTAATCAACCGACTTGTCAGATCTCGGTACGCTATTTGGTTTGAGCTTTCTATCTGCATTTCCCAGCCCCTTCGAATACCCTGTAAAAGGAGTTTGCAAAAGCTCTCAGTACAGGGTGGAAATTCAGAACAGATAATTCTCGTTCCTATGGAACATATTTTCCTCTCTTGTTCACCTAAAGCTGTAAATCACCGTCCCACACATTATCCCTCTGCCCTGTGCTTTATCCAAACCCAACACACCATTTCCACCATTTCTTCCCACCAGTCCCAGTTGTCATCACCCCTCTACTCTGACTGGGTTCAGTTCTCCAGGCCCTGTGTGCAGAGTGAGAATGAAATCAATGAATTCATCACTTTCTGCTGTGCGTAAATCCCTCCCCTTCTAACCCTCTGTAAAATGAGCTTCCAAAATCCATCACTGTCAGCCCAGGGTAGAAATTCACAACATCCTCTCCTCTTGGCCCAGGACAGTCGCGCATGCGCCTGCTGCGTCCTGAAGGTCAAACTCGTAGACCCGCCTCAGTGGACGAACATGCGAATTCGGAGCAGAAGTAGGTCACTCGGCCCCTCTATCCTTCTCCACCATTCAAACGTGATCCCAATGGGCCAATCAGCTTCTCTCCCTGGCTCCGAGAGCAGTTGGGAACTGGGACCTGAAGCCCATTCAGTGTTCCTGCACCGAGATGGGGGCGGACTGAACACTTCTCCTCCTTTACCAGGATGGCGGCAGTTAACCCGCGCCTCTTTCTGGAAGAGCCGCAGTTGCAAATGCTGGGACTGCAGGTCCTTAGGCTGGATTTACGGCCACCGAAGTTGTTGCGGACCCTCCCTATCCATCCGACGGTTCGATCGCTCCTGATCTCCGCTGCTCACTGGATGCTGTTGAGACAGACAAGCAGTTATCTCGCTAAGTTGCTGTGATGGTGTAGAGGTTGGAACCGGATAAAATTAAGAAACAAATTATACAGCAATCCATGTGCATGGACCCTCCATTACCCCGGGGAAAGAAGGGGAGTGGGAATTTATGAAGAATTAAAAGTCCCCAACGCAGGGGCAATAAGAGTAAAATCCAATCCCTGCAGTCACAATTAAACTCACGAGTGTGTCAGTAGGTGGGGCGAACGAGTGAATTTCTTCCCAGGGCAGACATTTAAATAGTCCCTCTTCAGTAAGAATGCACTGAACGTGCACGAAATCATTTGAACTTAACTCGGACGTTAACAGCTGGGAAAACTGAATGAATCCGACGGCACATGAGAAGTACCTGAACAGTCTCTCTGCATTGTGACTGTACTGGTGTATAAATAAGTGAGATTACTGTGTGCATTCCCTTCCTCGTGCAGCTGATGAACATCCTCTCCCCAGCATGACTGTTTGGTTTTTTAAGTTCAGATGAACAACTAAATGCCAACACCAACAACAACCCGTATTTACATAACACCTCAACCGTCGTAAAAACGTTCCTAAGCCCTTTCACGTGGACATTAACAGTGCCCACATTAAGTCCTGGTGAAAGGACATCTACCTGAACTAATGAGTATTTCCAACTTTCCCAGTGTTTTGCATTGGTCCCACTTTAATACTTCAATTCCTGACACCTTTGTGCTTGTATCTCCAATCTGGTCCCAAAACACTGGCAGATATTTTTCTCCTGCATAATAAAAACTGAAAATACATATGAGGTATGTCCTCCAAATAGACTTTAGGGGGATAGAAAGTAAATTAGCAAACAGGACCTCAAAGGTTATAATCTCCACATTAGTCCCAGTGTCACGTGCTAGTCAGTATGAAAAATAGGAAGATAGGTTAGATCAATGCACGGCTAGAGAGATGGTTCAGGAAGGAGGGTTTTAGATTCTTTGGACACTAGGGCTAGTTCTGGAGAAGGCGGGGCCTATTGAAGCTGGATGGGTTGCACCTGAACAGGGACAGAACAAATATCATTGTGGTGTGATTTGGTTTTACTATAACAGAGGGTTTAAACTAACTTGACAAGGGAATGGAGAACAGAAAGCAGCATTAGAAATGAAATAAAGAAGGAATATAAATAATTATGAGAGACAGGTTGCACCAGAGTAAGGAATGCTGCACACTATTGGAAATCAGAGCGGTGTTTCATATAGATTCCCCAGAACTTCCTTACATTTGTACCTTTATTTATGACTAAGATCCCGTATGTTTCCTCAACAAGCCCTGTCACCTTCAACGGTTAGTGCACATGTAACCCCAAGTCCCTTTGTTCTTGCACTGTTGTATTGTACCCTTTTGTTTATATTGCCTCTCCAAGTTTCCTGCCAAAATGTATCGTCTCCCATTTCCCTGCATTAAATTTGACTTGCTATATAACCTGTCCATTCCACCAATCTGTCTCGATGTCCATCAATATTCCCCTCACCGTTCACAATGCTTCCAGTGTTTATGTCATCTGCAAATTTTGAAATTAGCTCCCAAGTACCTAAGTTCATGTCATTGATATATCCCATGAAAACAGTAATCCTGCTTCTAAGCAGGAACGGTTTCCAGTCACAGAGGGATAAGCAACCAGAGCAGACAGATATAAGGTTGTTGGAAAAAGCAGCAGAGTGGGATTAAGAGGGTTCTTTATCACACAGGCAGCTATGATCTGGAATGTGCTGCCTGCCAGTGTGGTGGAAATAAATTCAATACAACTTTCAAAATGGAATTGGATGAATACTTCACTGCAAAAGAGAATATTGCAGGGCTCTGGTGTGTGTGGGAGGGGGGTGGTGGCGGCGGGTGTAAGACAATATCAAAGCTCTATCAAAGCACCTCTGCAGACACAAAAGTCCAATTGACCACTTTCTCTGCCTTCTAATTTAATGACCTTGCATTCTTTCCCACCCGAAGCAGACTGGTATTCGCAATGCCTATCTCAGGACACTACCCAAGTTGGCAATGGCAGACGTGCCAGAGTAAACTTCAATGCAATTTCCAGGCAACTATCACTTCATTAATGCCAGCCGGAGGCTCTTAAAATAATCCAGATGAATTTCGAATGGGGGCTAGAAGGATTCAGGCACTGGGGCATTTTGCAAATAAAACAGACATGAATAAAATGTTTTAATGGTGTTTTTAATAAAACAGCTAATGACCAACTAGTGATTTAAGGACTATTTCACTTATGTGGACAGTGTTGAAACAGGCCAGAAAAACAAGAGATAAATGATAACTGCTGTAATGATAACTCCCTTTAATATTCTACTGCAGCAACTGCTTGTCATGTGGTTAAACATTATCTGTTAATGACATATATACCAGATCAGTTCACGCATCACGTTCAATGCAAACTCTCAAATCACAGCAGTGACACATCATTTACATGCTTAAACAGTCTCAAACCACATTCCCATTTTAATGTAAAATAAAATCCCATAAAGACACGAGCTTCCGTCCCTCCGATTGTATTGTAGCACCCACTTGAGTGTGACATTCTGGACAATATTTACAGACTGTGCAAACCTAGTCTAGTTTGTCAGTGTTATTTAATCGTGGAAGGAATTTAGGTTATTGCAACATGGTGGGAGTTTTAAGCAAGTCAAACTGACAGCATTATCACAATTGCAAAAAACAAAACCAACTAGAGCTGGTCATCAGGTGTGAGGCACTCTCGCTGTTGCTGTACGTGGAGCAGGTCTGGCCCATTCCAGACTCCTGAGTGGTGGCATTCACCCGAGCCATCTTCCGCGTTGTCTGGAGGTCGAAAATGGATCGTGTCCGCAGGGACGCGATGTACAAGTCTCTAGATAAGGGGGGAGAAAACGTGCCCAACATTGCCCTCATAATGATGACCACGTTTGTGTGCGGCGGCATCAAGCTGTGCATAGACCCTCGGTATGCAAACACCAAGTGTAACTACATGCTGAGGTTCTACCTGTCCCCGGTGTTGCGAAGGATGGGTCTGGCCACGCTGCCGCAGAACGCTCCAAATAGATGGACCTGTCCCTCGTGAAAAAATTTATGCAGAGAAACACCTTTGACCACAAGTCCATCAGGCAGTGGTCGGCATGTTAGAGGCCCTGTGGGAAACGGACAGGGTGGATCCTGTGGGATGGTTCCCCGAGCAGACTGTCAAAGTCATTTTGCAGAATGCCTCATTGCCAGAACTCTCCAACAAGCACCAAGATGTAGCTTGGCTGGTGGTGAGAAAGGCCCTCCCCGTCAGATCCTTCCAACACGCCAGGAGTCTCACCCCCTCTGCACGTTGTCCTCGAGGTGGCTGTGGTGGGGATGAGACCGTTGTTCACCTCTTTGTGGATTGTGCATTTGCAAAGAAGGTTTGGAGAGAGATGCAGTGGTTTCTGTCGAGGTTCATCCCGAGCAGTTCTGTGACATAGGACCCTGTACTCTACGTGCTGTTCCCAGGGACACACACCGAGACAAACATCAACTGCAGCTGGAGGATCATCAACTCGGTGAAAGACGCTCTTTGGTCTGCCCGAAACTCGTTGTCCAGAGCAAAGAGTTGTCCCCGACCGAGTGTTGCAGACAGGCACATTCCAAGGTCCAGGACTACGTGCTGAGAGACGTACTAAAGCTTGGGGTAGCCGCCACAAAGGCGCAATGGGGAAAGGTCGCTGTCTAAGACCTTTCTGCCACAGTGCACCGAGGGGCTGGGAACTGTTGAGAGCCCTCGGGCTGTACAGCTCAAAATGAATGTATGCATTGAATACTAATTGTATTATAATTGTATTGAAGCACCTCAGAGGGCAACATGATGTATATTGAAAACTCCAATACCATTGTCTGATTGTCTGCATTGACCATATTGATGATTGTAACATTCATTGATTGTATTGATACACCTCGTGATCCATGTGTAATAGTTGAATCTGATTGTACTTCTGTGATGGTGATTTTGAAATGTTTTGGAATGTTCTTCCAGATATTTTATGAATAAAGTATATTTTTCAAAAAAAAAGCAAAACGAACTAGAGATTAATATAACCAGAAAATTTGAACAAAAGGGTGAAAATGCTAAGATCGATGCATCGCGGGATCTGGACACTTCGCACACGCTAGTCCATACACCTCACCCACACCCATTAGAAATGCACACAAACATTAGTAAACATTGAAACCAGAAGGTCCATCCATAAATATGATTCAATAGATTTCACTGTGATGTGAATGTGAATATTGTGCTGTTTGACAACATATCGAGCAATAAAAAGGGAATCCGCCCTTGTCCTCAACCAAGGGCCCATTTTGGTTAACAGAGCACTCGGTTCTGTTCATGCCTGTTGCATTTCCCGCTCTTCTAATCGGACCCTTCCCCCTTTTCCAGAACAGAATTCCCCTTGCCCTCACCTTCTACCCAATCAGCTTCCAGGTTCAGTGCATCATCCTCCGCCATTTCACCACCTCCAGCTTGATGCTACCAGCAAAAACGTCATCCCCTCGCCTCGCCTTTCAGCATTCTGAAGGGACAATTCCCTCTGTGATACCCTGGCCCACTCCTCAATCACACTTTCTCCTCTCCCCGCTGCATCATCACATGCTGCTCTTTACCTCATTCCTTCTCATCTTCCGTGGCCCCAAGCTCTCCTGCCGGGTGAAACAGTGATTTACTTGCCCATCTTTCCACGTTCTGTGCTGCATTCTCTGGGCAGGATGCAGTTCTTCTCTACATTTTGAGGGGCAGAACACTTCCACAAAAATGACTTTGGATTTTCAGTCATTTTAATATTTTGTTCCACTCCCTCTCTGATCTCCACTCCTTCGGCCTTCTGCAAATGAAATGTGAAACATAATCAATGTCGCGTGATAAAGGGAACATAGCTAACCAAGATCCCAGAAAATCAGTACAGAGAGACCTTACCTTAACTTCGGAAATTTTCCATTTCTGTTTCGTTTCTGATTTTAGAGCCTTGCGAGCGAGTCCGAGGAAAATTAAGGAACGTTTCAACCGGTCTTCGGCTTGGGTACAGAAAATCACAGAATGGAAGTGTTTCTTATAATATGAGTGAAAGACTAGATCAAGGAACTCTCCTGTCCATCGTGCCAAGGTGCTATCAACCGCTTCCTTGATCTGCAGGAAGGGATGTGACTCGTGACTTTTCCAGCGCGGCACGTCATACAGGTCAATTTCTTGTCAGTTTCATAAACATCTTCAGTTCTTCCTGAAGATCCTCACAGTGAAATCCAATTTCCTTATCGTCCCTGCTCGGGTCTAATTTTCCAGCTTTCTTGGCCAGATTCACCAAGGATCCTACTTCTGCACTACCTAGTCAGGGGAAACATCCTCCCAGCGCCTCATCTGCCAAGCACCTTCAGAATGTTATGTTTCCATGAGATCGCTTCTAGTTCTTCTGAACTCGACTGAACATGGAGCTAATCTACTTACTCTCTCCTCTTAGCACAATGACATCCGTCTCAAGCAAGAATATCCTTCCTTAGGTGTGAAGATTAAACTGTACACAGAATCCCAGGTGTGGTCTGAGCAAGTACCTATATATTTACAGCAGGACTCTTTTAATCTACAGTTCATGTTTAATAGAAACAAAACCAGGAGTTAACAGTGAACTCAGTGAACGAGGAGGACAATAATATAAGGAAACGTATTCGGTGGAAAGCACCGGGCTCACAATTGATGTTATTGGGTTACGTGAGCCTGTGATCGTGCGTTGCATCTAACCAGGTCCGTAGACAAAGTCACGCATTTTACCCAATGTCACGCATTTTACCCAAGATACTCAGACCGACAAGGATCGTGTTCAGTCCCAATCATTTGTTCCCCACTATTACTGTTCTTAAAATGTTCTCTTGACACTGCAATGCCTGGATGTCAATCAGATCAGTTCAGGTAACGCTTTTAAAAGCCAACTAAATACAGCAGTATATATCAAAACTTACACATTAATGGGCATTCCTAATGCGTATATATTTCCCACATAATTGTGGATATTAGTGTGACTTTTTTTAACCGAATCTTTCCCAATGCGGGCCAGGGAATACATAACGAAACAATGAAATCGATTGAAGTCATTTTTGAGAATGTAGATTTGATAGGAAAGAAGTCTAAAAAATGCATAATGATCATAATATGATCCAACACAGAAGGAGTCGGTCCATGGTGCCTGTGAAACTCCAAGGACGTCACCAGTTCTCGGGCCGTTTTTAATGGGGAATCCTTTCCTGCAGCACCGAGATTCTGTCAGCAGGTGGCAGCGGTGCACTTTGTAACAATGAAAGACTTGTGTTCAAACAGGGCCACAACCCATCCCAGAAACTAACTGCACTCGCGATGAACTCTTGGGGAGTGTGGTATACGTCGTTGCAAGGGAAATGCAGCAGCCTTTTATACACAGCAAGGTCCCACAGAGAGGAAATGAGGTGAATGTTCGGTTAATCTCTCTGATGTGCTGGTTGAGGGAGGAATGTTGTCCAGGACACCGGGAGAACTCCCCTGCTCCTCTACCGTGAGATCAGAAGCGCTAGAGGCAGACACGGCCTTGGTTTAATATCTCACCGGAAGGACTGAGCTACAGGTAGGAAGATAGGAACAGGAGTCGCTCATTCAGTCTCCACATTTTTCCGTTATTTCAATTGAACAATTGCTGAGCTCCATCTCAACTCCACTTACCCGCCTTAGCTCCATATGCCTTGATATCCTGGAAAATTCCAACTATTCCCGTATCCACAGCCTTTATGAGGAGGGAATATTCCACAATTCTCTTACATTTGGTAATGAAAAACGTGCTTCCTGATTTCACTCCTGAATGAACAAACTCCAATTTTACAGAACTCCCCCGCCACCCCTCGCCCATGCTAATAGGGTGAGAGTATTTTCCAAAATCGTGTCGAAGTCCGTCGAGATGATTGGGGAGGATTGTCGCCAATGACAGAAACTTCCCAGATTTTCCTTCTATTGAAATGAATGTAAGGAAATCCCGCTGGCGGTGCACGGGCCACACACGCCAGATTTTCCTTTCTCTGCTCCACACAGGCGTTAATTAACGCACATGTCGTAACAATACAATAGGCCACAATGTTACATATTGAGAAATAGATGGATCATTTTGCAACCTGGTGTCAGAGATAATATCCCTGCAACAAAACAAATTTCAAAAATCAAACACATTTATTTCAAATCCACATTGGTCTCTCCCCTCCCCTTCCCCCGATAATCTCGATTTTCCCCGCCTCACTAAAGTGTCTGTTTCCCTCTCAGTCGGGTGATTGGTTATTGACAACGGGCCACAGGCTGTGTTTTCTCGCTATTGAATTGTGATACCTGTAGGGGGAAGAGCTTCAAGTTCGATCCCCATAGGATTTCGTTTCCCCCCTCTCCCATTTTCCATTGGTCTGTCCCACAGTCCTCCCCCGAAACCCTGTGTCCTCTTCATCAGGGACTGGGAGAGCAACACTGCCTGAGATGTGAATCCAGAATCCCTGATCCAGAGTTTCAATGTCTGAATATTTTCTCCACTTCCGAAAAAATCCACTGCATCATCTCTCCAGATTTCCTCTGCAAACAAATAGGGCGACAACCGTCTGTCACTTAGGGCTCCCTCTCAACTGTGGCCCATTGATCCTGATCTCGCCTCTGAGTCAGAAAGAGGCGGGATCGAGTCTCACTCCCACTACGTCAGTGCATAGCCCAGGCTTGTCGTGCGCTCGCTGTTGACGGATGCATTTCCCGACTTTACAACAATCCCTCCGCTTCCAAAATAATTCATTGGTTTTAAAGGACGGCCCGGTCTGGTGGAATGCGCTATAAAAACACAAAGCTTTACTTTCTAGCAGATAAAACCAAACCTCACAGGTCCAACCTCTCGAAATATCTCCTCTGTCACTGTCATCCCAAATGACTCTTTGACAGTTATATTGCTTTGTGCTTTGGGATCTGCGCTACAATCGTTAATACAATTCAGTTTATGGATCTAGATTTTTCATCTTGTTTCAGCACAGGGTTTTTAATCATCTGTGAATTCAGACTGGAAAAAAATGCACCAAACTCTCGATCTCGCCCATCTCCGCCTCATCCCTCCCTCTCTTTCCCTGGAGCCCAACCCGCCTCGACTGGGTTCAGTTATTCCCCTTTATGCTCTAACCCTTTATATCCTTCACACTGCGTGATGTTTTATCAACACGTGCGAAAGTCGAGAGGACATAGATTAGTTTATAATAATATTTCTTTGCGTATTGTCGTGAACTTCATTGGGAAACCATGAAACTGAAGGTGTTCCGCACCACATCCGAAGTGAAATCGGTTTGAATCAAGGAGTGCAGAATGTGAACATGGCTTCCAAACAGCAGGTCCAGAGTTTGACCGAGGAGACAATTTGCCCGTTTGTCTTGATTTCTTCACTGATCCTGTTTCGCTGCGTTATGCACACAACTTCTGCCGCTCCTGTATCACCCAGTGTTGGGAAAAGGAGATAAATTCCTGCCCGGAATGTAGAGAGGAGTTTCCGGAAAGAAACCTCAGGGTAAAGCGGGCCTTAGCGAATCTGGCCGAGAAAGCTCGAAAATTAATGCTGGACCCGAAAGAGAAGAAAGTAAACTTCACTGTGAGAAACATCGGGAAGAACTGAATCTGTTTTGTGAAACTGGCAATGTATGGAAATCAGGCAGAAGGACATTGATATAATTAAAGAAATTAGCATAGAAAGGGAGGAAGCCTAAGTGGTCTGGCAGGCATAAATGTAGATAAAACCCCAGGCCCGGATGAAATGTATCCCAGGCTGTTGAGTGAGGTAAGGGAGGAGATAGCAGGCGCGCTGGCATATTTTTCAATACCTCTCTGGCCACAGGAGAGGTGCCGGAGGACTGGAGGAAAGCCAATGTTATTCAAGAAGGCAGGAAGGGATAAACCAGGCAACTGCAGGCCAGTCAGTCTAACCTCAGTGGTAGGAAACTATTGGAAGAAATTCTGAGGGACAGAATTAATCTACAGTTGGAGAGGTAGGGATTAATCAAGAGCAGTCAGCATGGTTTTGATAAGAGGAGGTCATGTCTGACCAATTTGATTGAATTTTTCGAAGAAGTGACCAGGTGTGCAGATGAGGGCAATGCATTTGACGTAGTCTACTTGGACTTCAGCAAGGCTTTTGATAAGGCCCCGCATGGGAGACTGCTAACGAAGGTAAGAGCCCATGTGATCCAAGGCAATTTGACAAATTGGATCCAGAATTGGCTGAGTGACAGGAAGCAGAGGGTGATGGTCGAGGATTGTTTTTGTGACTGGATGCCTGTGTCCATTGGGGTTCCACGGGGATCAGTGTTGGGCCCCTTGCTGTTTGTGGTATATATAAATGATTTAGACTTGAATGGAGGAGAGTTGATCAGTAAGTTCGCAGATGACATGAACATTGGTGGGGTGGTAATTAGTGAGGAGGATAGCCTTAGAGTACAGGAGGATATAGAAAGGCTGGTCAGGTGGGCTGATCAGTGGCAAATGTAATTTAATCCAGATAAGTGTGAGGTGATGCACATGGGCAGGACAAACAAGGCACGGAAATACACAGTGAATGGTAGGACCCTGGGAAATACCGAGGATCAGAGGGACCTTGGTGTGCATGTCCACCGGTCCCTTAAGGTAGCTGGACAGGTAGATAAGATGGTTAATAAAGCATATGGGATACTTGCCTTTATTAGCCGAGGCACAGAGTATAAGAGCAGGGAGGTTATGCTGGAACTGTATAAAATGCTGGATGGGCCACAGCTAGAGTATTGCGTGCAGTTCGGGAATCCTCACTATACAAAGGATGTGATTGCACTAGAGAGAGTGCAGGGGAGATTTATCAGGATGTTGCCTGGGCTGGGGGTTTTAGTTATGAGAAGAGATTGAGTAAACTGGGGTTATTTTCTCTGGGGCAGAGGAGATTGAGGGGGGACATGATTGAGGTGTATAGAATTATGAGGGGCTTAGATAGGGTAGACAGGAAGGAACTTTTCCCCTTGGTGGAGGGATGAATAACCAGGGGGCATAGATTTAAGGTAAGGGGCAGGAGGTTTAGAGGAGATGTGAGGAAGAATTTTTTCACCCAGATGGTGGCGGGAATCTGGAACTTACTGCCTGAAAGGGTGGTAGAGGCAGAAGCCCCCATAACATTTAATAAGTGTTTGTATGTTCACTTGTGATGCCATGGCATACAAGGCTATGCGCCTAGTGCAGGAAAATGGGATTCGAGTAGTTGGGTACTTGTTTGAACGGCGCAGGCTCGAAGGGCCAAAGGGCCTTTTTCTGTGCTGTAGACCTCTATGTCTCTATGACAAGAAATTGATCTGTTACACTTGTAGAGATTCGTGGGAACACAGAGAACACCGCTTCCTGACGGTTAAAGAACTGTTGAAATCTACAAGGTAAAAGGGAAAATATTTTCCAAGCTGATAGTTTTATCACATTTTCCTGGTCTAACACTTTCATTCTGTGATTTTCTCTCCAAATCTCAGGATCAGCTGAAATCTTCCTTAGATTCTATCACACAGAAAAAATCGGCGGTTCTAGAAACGGAACAGAAACAGAAACGGAAGATTTCCGAAGTTAGGGTAAGGTCTCCCTGTGCTGATTTTCTGGGATCTCGGTTAGTTTTGTTCCCTTTATTGCGGGACATTAATTCTGTTTCACATTTCATTTGGTAGGAACAGTCGATCAGTCTGCAGACCCACATCACAACCGAGTTCACTAAAATGCACCAGATTCTCTTTGAGAAAGGGCAGCGTTTACTCAGAGATCTCAGGGAAGAGGAGAGGATTCTATAAACAATGGAGAAAACCCTTCTAGAAAATCAGGAAAATTTAAGTTCTATTGAGGAGAAGCTCTCAAAATTTCAAAAACAGATGGAACAAAAAATACAAGTTGATATTTCTGAAGATGAGGGAACATGTTACGGTAATTTCAGCGAAACTTCACATAGTCACAAAATAACTCATGGTAGCCGTGAAATTAAAACAACGCTAACTGAAAGAATAAAAGCAGAATTAAACTGAATTTGATGCATTTTTCTGATTGTTCAGCTGTTGGCATCGAACTATTCGGATTCCACACTCTCTGCGGAATCTCGGGAATCAGTTGCCCTGATCTCGATACTTGGTTTATCATTATTTGCAGGTATAATTTTCTGCTGGAACACTCATTGTAATCTAGATACATTTCCACGTTTTGAGTGTGTGCGCGTGTCTGGTGCGGTGTGTGAGTCACTGTGTCTGTGAGCGAGAATGATGCTGAGTTCCAGTTCATTTTGCCTCCCAACAATCTTCCTTCCAAAATGCATCGCTTCACACCTCCGTGTTGTGTCTCCTCGTTTCACCAGTTTATCTGCCTCCTCCTAAAATCTTTAACCATCATCTTCATTATTCATGATTTCACGTTTGGCAATGCAGAACTTGAGTAAAGCTGAGTAATAGACATAAAGCTTTTCTTCTTGCACTCAGGACACTGCAAGAATACTAACACAAGAAGAAAACAACAATTTATACAGTATATCAAGAGAGTGTTGATTGGTTGGGAAGTGGAGTCTGATTTGTAGAGGAGTTGCCATGGAGAATGCACCAGTGATGGTGACTAACACTTAATTGCCAAGCATTAAAAAGGAATTTGTGGAATGTCTACGAGACGGCTTTTTGGAGCAGCTTGTGGTGGAGCGCACTGGGGAACAGGCAATTCTAGATTTAGTGATGTGTAATGAGGCAGATTTGATAGGGGAGCTTAAGGTAAAGGAACCATTAGGAGGAAGTGACCATAATATTATAGAATTTACCCTGCAATTTGAGAGGAAAAACCTGGAATCAGATTTAACAGTATTACAGTTGAATAAAGGCAACTTCAGAGGCATGAGGGAGGAGCTGGCCAGAATTGACTGGAAGATGAGCCTAGCAGGAAAGACAGTGGAACGGCAATGGCAGGAGTTTCTGGGAGTAATTTGGGAGACACAGCAAAAATTCATCCCTAGGAAGAAGAAGCATACTAACGGGAGGACGAGGCAACCATGGCTGACAAGGGAAGTCAGGGACAGCATAAAAGCTGAAGAGAAAGCATACAATGCCGCAAAGAGCAGTGGGAAACCAGGGGATTGGGATGCCCACAAAGACCAACAGAGGACAACTAAAAAAGAAATAAGGAGGGAGAAGATTAAATATGAGGGTAAACTAGCCAGTAATATAAAAGAAGATTGCAAGAGTTTTTTTTAGATATATAAAGGGTAAGAGAAATAGATATATAAAGGGTAAAAGTGGACATTGGGCCGCTGGAAAATGACGCTAGAGAAGTAGTAATGGGGAACAAAGAAATGGTGGAGGAACTGAATAGGTACTTTGCGTCAGTCTTCACGATGGAAGACATGAGTGACATCCCCAAAGTTCAAGAGAGTCGGGGGGAAGAGGTGAGTATGGTGGCCATTACCAAGGAGAAGGTGCTAGGAAAACTGAAAATCTGAAGGTGGAAAAATCACCTGGACCAGATGGATTACACCCCAGAGTTCACCCCAGAGTTCTGAAGGAGTATCTGAAAAGATAGTGGAGGCGTTAGTGGTGATCTTTCAGGAATCACTGGAGTCAGGGAGGGTCCCAGAGGACTGGAAAATCGCTAATGTGACCCCCCTGTTTAAGAAGGGAGTGAGGCAAAAGGCAGGAAATTACAGGCCGATTAACCTGACCTTGGTCGTTGGTAAGATTTTAGGGTCCATTATTAAGGATGAGATCTCAGATTACTTGGAAGTGCATGGTAAAATAGGGCAAAGTCAGCATGGTTTCATCAAGGGGAGGTCATGCCTGACAAATCTGTTAGAATTCTTTGAGGAGGTAACGAGTAGGTTAGACAAAGGGGGGCCAATGGATGTTATCTACTTGGACTTCCAGAATGCCTTTGACAAGGTGCTGCACAGGGGGCTGCTCAGTAAGATAAGAGCCCATGGTGTTAGAGGCAAGGCACTAGCATGGATAGAAGATTGGCTGTCTGGGAGGAGGCAGAGAGTGGGGATAAGGGGGTCCTTCTCAGGATGGCAGCTGGAGACTAGTGGAGTTCCACAGGGGTCAGTGATGGGACCACAACTTTTCACTTTATACATTAATGATCTAGATGAAGGAACTGAGGGCATCCTGGCTAAGTCTGCAGATGCAAAGATACAAAGATAGGTGGAGGGACAGGTAGTATTGAAGAAGCGGGGAGGCTGCAGAAGGATTTAGACAGGTTATGAGAATGGGCAAAGAAGTGGCAGATGGAATACAACGTGAGGAAGTGTGGTCATGCACTTTGGTAGGAAGAATGGAGGCATAGACTATTTTCTAAATGGGGAGAGAATTCAGAAATCTGGAGTGCAAAGGGACTTGGGAGGCTTAGTCCAGGAATCTCTTAAGGTTAACTTGCAGGTTGACGTGGTAGTTAGGAAGGCAAATGCAATGTTGGCATTTATTTCGAGAGGACTAGAATATAAAAGCAGGGATGTGCTGCTGAGGCTTTATAAGACTCTAGTCAGACCACATTTAGAATATTGTGAGCAATTTTGGGCCCCGTATCTCAGGAAGGATGTGCTGGCTCTGGAGAGGGTCCAGAGGACGTTCACGAGAATGATCCCAGGAATGAAAGGCTTAACATATGAGGAACTTTTTAGGACTCTGGGTCTATACTCGATGGAGTTTAGAAGGATGAGGGGGGATCTGATTGAAACTTACAGAATACTGAAAGGCCTGGATAGAGTGGATGTGGGGATTTTGTTTCCATGAGTAGGAGAGATTAGGACCCAAGGGCACAGCCTCAGAGTAAAGGGAAGACCTTTTAGAACAGAGATGAGGAGAAACATCTTTAGCCAGAGAGTGGTGAATCTATGGAATTCATTGCCACAGAAGGCTGTGGAGGCCAGGTCATTTAAGACAGAGATAGATAGGTTCTTGGTTGGTAAGGGGATCAAAGGTTACGGGGAGAAGGCGGGAGAATGGGGTTGAGAAACTTATCAGCTATGATTAATGGTGGAGCAGACTCGATGGGCCGAATGGCCTAATTTCTGCTCCTATGTCTTATGGTCTTATGGTCTATTGTTTGAAATTTAAACCAGGCAGGAATGCGTCAGCAAATGGCTGTCACTTTTTTTTAGCTGAAACAGGCGCAATGTGTGTACATGTTCTTTCTGTCTGCAATGAACTATGCCCTTTGTATTAATATAAGTCGCTTCCAGCATGTGCAGATGTGCCAAAGTACGAGCCCGACTGGCAATCTTACATTGATTGTCATTGTCATTCTTAGCACACTGAGGATTATTAGGAAATGTTGTCCAATTCTGGAATCACATCTATTGTTGGACAATGCGTTTTGAGTTTTGAAAACATGGGTTGGTTGGGTGCAGTCTGTGACTTACCCATTGCGAACAGCAGCTGGGATATTCTGTTTGATACGAGCCTTTGGGGTGTACGGCTGCATTCCAAGCATCAAACTGGCACTAAGATTCATATATCACATTACTCATTTGTGTGAAAAGCAGAATGTCTTTTTGGTTTGATGGCAGCATCCTGTTCGTGGTGAATATCACTTGTGTTGCTACTGCTTCACCTGTTGCTCAACTTCTTGAGATACCTTGTCCTTCTAGAGTATTCTGAGGTAGATGGGGCACTTTTCAGGGTCAAAAGTGATGGCCTTAGGCCCGTTCATCAGTTTGCCTGATATACAGCATGAAATGATCTGATCAGAGTAGCCATTATCGCTCAGGATGTATTTGATGAAATTATTTCAGCATCAAGCTTTCATGGTGAGCATGGTGGAGGTGAGGTGTCATTCCATCGAAGACACATTTCACAAGAAACCCAATAAAGATGTTTGCGACAGCTGAGCCTAGAGGGGCTCCCATTGCAACACCATCTATTTGGACATATATGATGTCATTAAAACTGAACTCAACGGCGCAAGTTGCCAAGTTCATAGGTTCAATGAATACTGGTTCACACAATGGTGGGGGGTCTAGATCGCCATGATATAGTGTTGCAGCGCAAAAATCTATGACTTCCTTAAGTGCAAAATTTGTAAGTAAGCTAGCAATGTCAAATGAGCCCATGGGCACAGAATTGCTATTGATATGCAAGTCCTGTGTGCCCTTCGTTAACGTGAAGGTAACCTTCATCATGTATGTGCAGAACTTGCTCAAAGCTGGTTGTAAAATTAGCCCAACCTCTAATCAATCTTTACAATTCCAGCTCGAATAAACGCTCACTGAATCGTGGGACTCTGCCTCACTTTAGCTTGTCGATATGTTTGGAAATGAAAACTGGCACAACCTTGGCATTGAACATTAATGGGAAAAACTCCGCACCACTGAAAATCTGTCGGGCGACAAGTCAGGAACAGATCCATCCCAGAATTTCACACCGTCTCCCCTGCCTCCTGCCAGCCGTAAACTGATGGGTGTCGGTTTCAGTCACAGGTGGAGAGAGAAGCCAGGTTAACATTCCGAGTATAAACCCTGTCTGAAAACTGGGAAGTGAAAGATCAGCGAGGACCTCTGTAGGACTGGGGGAAAGAAGGAGGGGAGAGAAGAAACAAATTGAAGCTCAATTGTAGAGAGGAACTTACTGGGTAGAATGAGCTGTGAACTGCAGGAACCTGTAATGTTGCTCCACAGGCGGTAGGTGGTGGGACATCACCGTGTTTGAGATGAATCAGTTCAATACCTCTGTTGCCAAGCGTTATTTTTAAACTAGACAAAACAAAGTGGATGTTAAATTAAATCCTGGAAGAATGAAATAAATTATTTTATTTACCCCTTGCTTCAAAGTCTGTTTTTTTTTCCAACTCCCTTGTCCAACTTATCGGATCGACTTAAAGATCCCCATCTGGTGTAAATGGAATGGGAGTCAATTGGAAATGACACTAACTCTGGTGCTTTAGCCGTCAGCACCTTGGTTAAGATTGCAAGATGGGCATCGGGAATGCCTGTTTCAGGCCCAGGAACCGGAGTCCCGCAATGTACAGAGGACCCAGTTTGAAAATTTGAGGTAGAAAGGGGTGGATCCGACACAACTGCTTTTCAAAGGTCCATTGGAGGCTGCTCAGAAACAGTCAAAGTTTATTTTCTCTTGGGGCCTGGAAGCGCAGAGTCAACATAAACCAATAATAACCCTCTGCTGCGCATATATCCCCCACCACACATACACACACACACACACACACACACACACCCTGGTCGATTACCCACCAAACTCTGAATCTCCTTCGGTCTGAAACAACTGGAAGTGTTCTCAGTGTCTCCCCTCCCCTGAATTTAAAATATATCAGGACAGTTGCTGAACAGGAAAGGGGACGGTTAGCTCTGAGGCTAGTGAAGATATTTTTGAACTGCAGTAAAGCACTGTTTACTGTGTGAAGCCACTCTTGCCTTGAAGTGTATTTAGTTTTTTTTTGCTTTTTTAAAATTTTTTTTACTGTAACTGTAAAATCATCACAAGGAGACAGGGACATCACTTCACATAAACCCTCTGAAACCTCCTATGCAAAAATGATTTTGTTATACGTGAGTTATATGTGAGTGGTGAGGATGCAAAGAGACTTCAAGGGGATTTAGGCAAGTTGAGTGAGTGGGCAAATACATGGCAGATGAAGTTATCTACTTCGGTAGGAAAAACAGAATGGCAGAGTATTATTTAAATGGTGATATATTGGATAAAGTTGATGTACAAAGGGACCTGGGTGTCCTTGTATACCAATCACTGAAATCAAACAGTTAGGAAGGCCAATGGTATGTTGGCCTTCATTACAAGAGGATTTGAATACAGGAGCAAGAATGTCTTAATGCAACTGTACAGGACCTTGGTGAGACCACACCCAGAGTATTTTGTGCAGTTTTGGTCTCCTTACCTAAGAAAAGATAGACTTGCCAATGAGGGAGTGCAGTGAAGGTTCACCAGACTGATTCCTGGGGTGGCAGGATTGCCGTATGAGGAGAGATTGGGTCAACTATGCCTGTATTCACTGGAGTTTAGAAGAATGAGACGGGATCTCATTGAAACGTATAAAATTCTGACAGGCTGGAGAGACTGGATGCAGGGATGATGTTCCCTCTGGCTGGGGGGTCTAGAAGAACAGGTCACAGTCTCAGGATACCGGGTCGACCATTTAGGACTGAGATGAGGAGAAATTCCTTCACTCAAAGAGTGGTGACCTTTTGGTTCAGAAGGCTGTGGAGGCCAAGTCACAAAATATTTTTAAGAAGGAAAGAGATTTCTAGACTCTAATGGCATCAAAGTGTAAGGAGAGAACGGATATGGCATTGAGATAGACGGTCAGGCATGATCATATTGAATGGTGGAACAGGTTTGAAGCGCTGAATGACTCCCATTTTCTTTGTTTCTATACTTTCCACAACCATAGGATCAGTGCAGCACAAAAGACATAGTTTTCACCGGTCTTATCTAAGCTGGTTTTTGAGCAAGTAAACCACTCCCCAACATACGATGATGGCTTAGAGAATCAAGACAATTTGTTTTGAAATATATCCTGTTCTGGTGAAAGAGGAATTTCTGTAAAGAAAACTGATAATATGGAATAACGGTTGTGGAAATAATGGCACGTTGAAAAATATATATTGGCCTTCATTACAAAAATATATCTACTCTTATAATTCATTCATGGGGTGTGAATGGCGCTGACAAGGATCCAGCATTTATTGCCCATTCTTAATTGCCCTTTAGAAGGTGTTGGCGATCTACCTTCTTGAATATAACTCAGTGGCATGCTAGTACATTTCAGAGAGCAGCTAAGAGTCAACCACAATTCTTTGGGTCTGAAGTCACAAATACGGTGGAGCAGGTAAAGACAGCAGATTTCCTTCCCTAAAAAAAATTGGTGAACCAGATGTGTATTACGACAATCCAGTTGTTTCCTGGTTACTGCTTTTGATCCTAGATTTTTATGTCAGATTTGTTTTCAGTTATTTGAATTTAAATTCGACAGCTACCATCTTGGGATTTGAACTAATGCCTTCAAATCATTATTTCAGGTTTCTGGATTATTAGTCCAGCAACATAACCATTCTGATGCTGCTCTTGTGACAAAAAGGGAGAGATGACCAAACAAAAGTAATGGAACTGGTCAGAAATGTTGAAGTAGCTACAATGAGTATTTACATTGGATAGGAGAGACAAGGCCAGGAGGAAATGTGATCCCATATGACATTGATTAAATAACGAAATCCACAAAGCAGCTGAATGATATGCAAGGACCAGGTAACATTAACAAGGATAAACTAGGGGCCAATATATGGTCATAGCTACACTCAGCTGTAAAAATATGAATGCTAAATGCATTCAGAATTAACAATTATCAAACACAAGGCAACTGGAGTTCTATGGAAATAGAACATTGTAGCAAGATTATAAACATGATTGAATGCAGCCATGGATATTCAGCCCTTTGAGCCAGTTCCACCATTTGGTTAGATCATGGCTGATGTATACGGGAGCTTCATTTACCTGCCTTTACTCCATATCCCACGTTTCCCTCAATCAACATAAGACCATCCATTCCAATCTTTAACATTTGGAAATATTTGACTCTAGCATCTAGTATTTTGAAGGAACGAGTTCCATACTTACAGTGCCCCTTCTGCGAAAGCATAAAATATACAAAAACGTATTCAGAGACAATTGAATAGGCAGGAGGAAGATGTGATATGCCCTTGGATCTCAAATACACATTGGAGATTAAAGATGGTCATCCTGAGGGCAATGCAAAGTTACGCCATTAACCACGCACAGTCAGATCAGAATATAAAGGCGGGCTTTGCTCTCTGAAGAGATGAGGAGGGAAAGGGAAAGCAGGAAGGGTTATGTTAATGTCTCCTCCAAGCAACCAAATGGATACCAAAGTGATTCCAAATCTAGTTTGCAAAATATAATGCATGACTGCTTTATGACCCATTGCATTAGGGAAGTCACGGAAGGCAACGCACATTTTGACCTGATGATGGTAAGTGGTTTATGAGGCCAGGGATGAATGTAGCAGAAGCCCTCCGAGCAGTAACCACAGAGTGCAAAATCTTCGTATATTCTGGGATTAAGAAATGGTGAGGACCATCAACAGTGCATGTAAATGACTTAAAAACTTAAATGCAACTAGAGAGGAGTTGAAAAGAGGAAAGTTACCATGCGACCCGTTCATTCAATAGCATCTCCATGTAACACAAGCTTTGCAGAATTGTGAATCTTATAGCACAGGAGGCCAGCTGTCCAGTATATTCCCACAAAACTGATTTTTCCCACAACCCCATAAATTGGTCTCCTTCAAGTGAATGTTAAATTATGGCTTGAAAGCACCGACAGAATCTTCTTGCACCAACATTTCACTTCTACACACAAGTGGCAGCCATTTGCAAATCATTTCCCCCAGTGGCAACTGATGCTAAAACAATTGTTAATTTTAAACCTGATATAGATAGGCTTTTGTCAACCAAAGGTGGTAAGGTATATGGGGCAAAGGCAGCTATATGGCATGAGCTCACAAACCTACCTTGATCTCATTGAATGGCAGAACAGGTTTGAGACGCTAAATGGACTCCTCCTGTTGCCCTGCGTGAACTGGTGAATCGACGCCCTTTCTTTAAGTATCTTGTAGTATCAGCGAACATTTCAGAAATAAAGCTGTAATATCCAAACTGTTTTATAATGTAAGAGAATGTGACGAAAATATTTGAGCCAAGTGGGAATTAACTAAACATTAAAGACTAAACTATAAATAACAATAACCAATAAATAATAAAAACCTTTGTTCATCAAGATATTTGAGACGCATCATTCTCCACAGGCAGGATGGTCAGTGAAAACAGCCTGTCCTCTCCCCTTTCCTTTCTTTCTAGTCGCTCCCATCGGCTACAACTGCCGAGACAAGAGCCCAGCGGAGCCGCAATCCCGCCCGACCCAAACTCACTGCCCAAGGTCCGAACTCGACTGAGGCCCGCCACGGAAACCCGCCTCTCTCCGTCTGAACGACAGATGCCAATTGGCATTTCTATTCTCCTGAAAACGCCTCCTGCGCTCTAAGGCAGGATTCAGTGAATTGGAGCCAAGGTGGGTAAATGGAGTTCAGGTACATGACTGAAACTAAATCAGGAAAATCACTGAATTATAGACTGGTTACAGCACAGAAAGAGGACATTCAGCCCGTTGTATCCGTGCTGGCTCTCTGCAAGATCAATTCACCGAGTGTCACTCCTCTGCCTTTACCCCACAGTCCTGAAAATTACTCCTCTTCAGTTAATGATCCAATTCCCTTTTGAAAGTCCTGATTGAATCTGTCTCCACCAAACTCTCAGACAGTTCATTCCAGATCAGAAACACTCGCTGCTATAAATAGATTTTCCTCATGTCCCTTTTGTCTATCACCTGTGGTTACGGGCACTTCCACCGATAGGGGAAATTTCTCACTCTATGTTCTATCCAGAAATCTCATGATTTTGAAGACCTCCAACAAAGCAACACTCTATTTCTCTTTCTAAAGGAGAATAATCCCACCTTCTCCAAGCTATCTTTGTAACTGAAATCCCTCATTTCCGGAATCAATCTCACTGAAGCCTTCACATCCTTCCTAATGTGCAGAGCCCATAATTAGATAAAATACTCTAATATCGATCAAACCAATGGTTTATAAATTTTCTGAAAGTTCCTTGCTTTTGTGCATTTATTCAAGGCTAAGATTCCGTCTGCTTTTTAACCACTTCTTCAAGCTGCCCTGGCACCTTCACAAATAGTGCACACATACCCCCAAGTCTCTCTATTCCTCCACAACTTTAGAATTGTGCCATTTTGTTTATATTGACTCTCCTACAAAAATGAATCGATTCATATTTGCCTGCATTAAATTTAATCTGTCACATGTCTGCCCATTTCACCAACCTGCCGATGCTTTCTAGTTGGCCCCTCAAAGTTCACAGGACTTCCAAGTTTTGTGACATTTGCATATTTTGAAATTATACCCTGTACACCAAAGCTCAAGTCATTAATATGCATAAAAATAGCAGTGATGCTGGCACCGTCTAACGAAAGTATAATAATTTTCATAATATTTTTCTGGTTCATTGTAAAGTAGGTTTGTGGGCATGAGTAACGTTGGATCAGTCTGTGTGATTTACTTACATTTGGAGTCAGGAAGCCTGCAAGCTGGAATCATCAAAAGAAGCTTGGTGTAGAAAAGTGCTTGAAATGCTAATGAGTAAACATGGATTCTGGTTTAGCATGCAAGATGTGTAGGGAATTTGCAATTTTAGATGATGGAAGGGATTGTTGGATTTAAAAGGGATGTTACTCTGTTTACAGTCAGCAACTAGATAAGCAAAGCTAAGGAGTGTTTTTCTCCCAAAGGTTAGTGACAATATTGGCAACATGGAAGTTTTTATATTGTGAGGAAGATACAGTTTCAACATCATACCAAAGAATAGAATTTAGATATTAAAGAGAGAGAAAATTAAGGGGAATGAAAGATCTTACATGACCCTCTCCTCACATAGCCTAACAGGAGTGTAGAAACATAGAAAAATAGAAGCAGGAGTAGGTCATTGGGCGCTTTGAGCCTCCTCCGCCATTCAATGTGGTCATTGCTGACCCTCTATCTCAATACCATAGTCCCGCACTCTCCCCATCCCTTTGATGACTTTAGAGTGTAATAATCCAGCTATTTCATTCTTAAATATATTCAGTGACTTGGCCTCCACAGCCCTCTGTGGTAGAGAATTCCACAGGTTCACCACCCTCTGAGTGAAGAGGTTACTCCTCATTTCAGTCCTAGATGGCCTACCCTGTATCCTGAGATTTTGACCCCTTGTTCTAGACCCTGCAGCCAGAGGAAACATCATCCCTGTATCCAGTCTGTCCAGCCCTGTCAGAATTTTATATGTTTCAAAGAGGTCCCCTCTCATTCTTCTAAACTCCAGTGAATACAGTCCTAGTCGGCCCCATCTTTCCTCATACAACAATCCTGCCTTCCCAGGAATCAGTCTGCTAAACCTTCGCTGCACTCCCTCTATGGCAAATTTTCTTTCTTAGCTATGGGGACCGAAACTGCACACAACACTCCAGGTGTGGTCTCACCAAGGTACTTATAGCTGCAGTAAGACATTCGTCCTCCTGTACTCAAGTCCCCTCACAACTGCTTGCTGCAAGTGCATGCTTGATTTCAGTGATTGATGTACAAGGACACCCAGGTCCCTCTGTACACCAACATTTCTCAATCTGTCACCATTTAAATAATACTGTCATTCCGCTTTTCTTACCAAAGTGGATAACTTCACACTTATGCACGTTATATTGCTTCTAAAATGTATTTTCCCACTCACTCAACTTGTCTAAATTGCCTTGAAGCCTCTTAGCATCCTCCTCACCACCCATTTTCCTGCCTTCAAGAAGCCTCCAGCCATTTGTGCATAAGTCTGCTATGTAAAGTAACTGAAATTGGGGAGACCCATTTGGAATTCCACTGTCAAGTGGGTACCATGTTAACTTTAAGATAAAAGCAAAATACTGCGGGTGCTGGAAATCTGTAACAAAAGCAAAAATACCTGGAAATACTCAGCAGGCCTGACAGCATCTGCGGAGAGGATTACAGTTAACGTTTCGAGTCTGAATGACTCTTCATCAGAACTAAGGAAATATAGAAATGAGGTGAAATATAAGCTGGTTGAGGGGGTTGGGACAGGTAGAGCTGGATAGAAGGCCAGTGATAGGTGGAGGCAAAGAAGATATTGCAAAATATGACATAGACAAAAGGACAAAGTGGTGTTGACGGTGGTGATATTGTCTAAGGAATGTGTTAATGGTGACATTAAGATTAGAAAGCAGGACGAGCAAGTGACAGATGGCCCTGGTGGGAGTGGGGTCGGGGGAAGCGATCGAAATAGGCTGTAATTTGGAGATAAATTGATAGATTGAAATAAAGTTAAAAATAGGAGGAAAAAGAAACATATGTAAAAAAATATAAATTTGGAAAAAGGGGGATCAGAAATGGGGTAGAGATGGAGGAGAGAGCTCATGATCTGAAGTTGTTGAACTCGACGTTAAGTCCGGAAGGCTGTAAAGTGCCTAGTCGGAAGATGAGGTGCTGTTCCTGCAGTTTGCGTTGGGCTTCACTGGAACATTGCAGCAGGCCAAGGATGGACATGTGGGCTTGAGGGTAGGGTGGCGTGTTGAAATGGCAAGCGACATGGAGGTCTGGGTCATGCTTGCTGACAGACTGAAGGTGTTCTGCAAAGCGGTCACCCAATCTGCGTTTGGTCTCTCCAATGAAGAGGAGACCACACTGAGAGCAGTGAAAGCAGTAGACTAAATTGAGGGAAATGCAAGTAAAATGCTGCTTCACTTGAAAGGAATGTTTGGGCCCTTGGACGGAGAGGAGGAGGGAAGTAAAGGGCCAGGTTTTGCACCTTCTGCAGTTGCATGGGAAGGTTCCGTGGGATGGGGTTGAGGTGTAGGGGGTGATGGATGAGTGGACCAGAGTGTCCCGGAGGGAACAATCCCTGCGGAATGCCGACCGGGGGTGGGTGGTGGCGGTGTGGGGGGGGTGGGGGGTTGGGGGGGCGGTGGTGAAGGGGGAGATGTATTTGGTAGTGGCATCATGCTGGAGTTGGCGGAAATGGCGGGGGTGATAAGTGAAGACAAGGGGAACCCTATCATGGTTCTGGGAGGGAGAGGATGGTGTGAGGGCGGATGCACAGGAGATGGACCAGACACAGTTGAGGGCTCTGTCAACAAGAGTGGATGGAAAACCTCAGTTACGGAAGAAGGAAGGCATGTCAGAGGAACTGTTTTTCAAAGTGGCATCATCAGAACAGATGCGACAGAGATGAAGGAATTGAGAGAATGGGATGGAGTCCTTAAAGGAAGCGGGGTGTGAGGAGCTGTAGTCGAGGTAGGTGTGGGAGTCGGTGGACTTGTCATGAATATTGGTGGACAGTCTATCACCAGAAATTGAGACAGAGAGGTCAAGGAAAGGAAGGGAAATGTCATAGATGGACCATGTGAAAATGATGGAGGGGTGGAAATTGGAAGCAAAATTAGTACTTTTTTCCAGGTCCAGATGAGAGCATGAAGCAGCACCGAAGCAGTCATTGATGTACCGGAGAAAGAGTTGTGGTAGGGGGCCGGAGTAGGACTGGAACAAGGACTGTTCCACATACCCCATAAAGAGACAGGCATAGCTGGGGCCCATGCGGTTACCCATAGCCACACCTTTTATTTGGAAGAAGTGAGACGAATTTAAGGAGAGTTTTTTCAGTGAGAGAACAAGTTCAGCCAGACAGAGGAGAGTAGTGGTGGATGGGAAATGTTCGGGCCTCTGTTCGAGGAAGAGCGGAGTGCCCTCAGACCATCCCCGTGGGCGATGGAGGTGTAGAGGGATTGGACGTCCATGCTGAAGAGGAGGCGGTTGGGGCCAGGGAACTGGAAATTGTTGATATGATGCAGGGTGTAGGAGGAATCGCGGATGCAGGTGGGAAGAGACTGGACAAGGGGAGAGAGAATGGAGTCAAGATAGCAAGAAATGAATTCCATGGGGCAGGAACAGGCTGACACGATCGGTCTGCCGGGACAGTCCTGTTTGTGGATTTTGGGTAGGAGGTAGAAGCGGGCCGTCCGAGCTTGGGGACTATGAGGTTGGAAGCTGTGGAGGGAAGATCTCCAGAGGAGATGAGGTCAGTGACAGTCCTTGAAACAATGGCTTGATGTTCAGTGGTGGGGTCATGGTCCAGGGGAGGTAGGAGGAAGTGTCTGCGAGTTGACGCTCAGGCAAACTTTGCTGGGTTTGTTTTAAATCTAAAATCTGTTTTGGGCTGTTGCCTTAAAGTGGGGAGTGTGACTGCGAGTTAGGTTAATTAGGAATATTAGGAGTTGCTATAGTAGTAAATTATTTGTAGTCTTATGTATGTATGTGTTTGAAATCTTATATTTTGTTCATAAATATTCTAATTTAATTTTTAAGATGTCTAAATGCCTCGGTAGACTCATTATTTGTGAATTCAATGCATCTTATCACAATAAATATAAATTGCAAGACCCTTGTGATAGAGTGACCAAATTTCCCTTGTGGATGTGGTCTGCCTGGCACACATCTTCTGCCACGTGATAACACTGACCCCTTGGGAACAACACTATAAAACCTACTCCAGTCTGATAAATAACCATTCACCATACCTGTTTCCCGCTGCTGAGGCAAATTCATATTCATACTGTCATTGTCCATTTTATCCCATGGGCTTCAGCTTTCCTTGTAAGCCTATTATGTGGCTTTTGTCAAATACCTTTTGGAAGTCCAGAAAGATGACAGTAACCATGTTACCCTATCAATCCTATCTGTTACTCCATTAGAAAACTCAATGAAGTTAGTTGAACACATTGCTTTTGAAAAATCCAGGCTGGCTTTCCTTAATTAATTCACAATTGTCTACGTGTTTTTTAACTGTGTCCAAGGTTATCACTTCTAAAAGCTTTCTCAGCACCAAGATGAAACTCTCTTACCTGTAGCTGCTGGATTTATTCTTAAACCTTTTCTGAACAAGGATGAAACATTTACAATTCTCCAGTCTTCTGGCTCCTCCCCTGTATATCTAAGGTGATTGGAAGATTATTTCCAGTACCTATGCAGGGAAATATTATGGAAATTTTAATAGCAATGTTCAAAATCATGAAGGGCGTTGATAGAGTAAATAGGGAGAAACAGTTTCCAGTGGCAGAGGCTTCTGCAACCAAAGGATACAGATGTAAGGTATTGATTTAACAATCTAGAGTGAGATGAATAGGGATTTTCCTACAGCCAGTTATTATCTGGAATGCACTGCCTGCCAGTGTGGTGGAAACGATATTCAAAACTAACTTTCAAAAAGGAATTAGATGAACAATCCAATGTAAAAAAATTACAGGGCTGTGGGGAAAAGGAACTGGACTGGGACCAGTTGAATAAGTCTATCAAGGTGCCTCTATAGGCCACATTCTGTATCTTTCGATTTTATGATTTTCCATTGCTTCCCACCTGAAGCAGGCTGACATTCCCACTTCCCATCTCAGGGCCCTACCCATGGTTGTGATAGCTGAAGTACCACAGTAAACTTCAGAACCATTTGCAGGCAACTGTCACTCCATTTACTCCAGCCAGAAGCTCTTAAAATCATCCAGATGAATTTGGAATGGGTGCTGTAAGGATCCAGACTCTGGAGCAATTCATAAATAAAGCAATCAACATGTTTAGTTTCTGCTTCTTAGATTTAATGATGAGCTGTGTCATTTTTGAGGAAAACTGCTTCTATTCCAATGGTTATCAGGTTCTTTTGGTTGAAGAGCTAATTTACAAATCTAATCATGGACCCCCAATGTAAATTATAATTCTATATAAAAACCATAAAATGAACAGGCTACATGTACAGAGAGCTTTAATAATGTTTATAATAAAACAGGCAATTTGATACTAGTGATTAAAGGACTATTTCACTGACATGGACAGTGATGAGACAGACCAGACAAGCCAGAGATAAATGATAAATGTGACTCCACTATTTTCTTTTGCAAAATATGCTTTATTCATAAAATATCTAAAAGAACATTACAAAACATTTCAAAATTTCCATCACAGAAATTGCAATCATATTCAAATTATCTACAAAGATCATGTTGCACTGTGAGGTGCTTCAGTACAACAAAAGAAACATTACAGACATTTCAAAAAGGTCATACAGAAAGCGCAATGCTATTCAAATTATCTACAGATAGATCGTGTTGCACTCTCAGGTGCTTCAATAAAGGAGAAAGACCACGAAAACCATTCTGGTGCAGCGACGACTTTTCAGGCGGTTAACATTATCTGTCAATGGTGTCAATACCCGATCAGTTCACACACCACGGTCAATACAGACAGACTGTCAAGTCAGTATTCACAACAGAGGCACATCATTTACATGATCAGTCTTAAAGCACATTCCCATTTTAATGTAAAACAAACCTCCCATAAAAACACGAGTTTCTTCCCTCCGATGTTACTACATAGCACCCACTGGGCAATATTCACATTCCTGTACAAGCACAGTCCAATTTCTCTGTTATTTAATCTTGCAACGAAGTTAATTTACTGTAACATGGTGAGGGTTTAAGTCAAACTGACTTTTTTTATCGCGACTATAGGAAACAAACCAACTAGAGATTAATATAAACAGAAAATGATGGAAACACTCAGCAGGCCAGGCAGCATGATAACGGCACTTGCTCACTGAGCCAAATCGAAGACAGCCGAGAATCACAGCAGCAGCTGGTCTCCCACCTCCCCTCCCCTCCCCTCCTTCCGAAAGGAAATGTCAGACTCACCGCTGAAAACTATGACAGCCGAAATATCCATCACCGTGAAGAAGTTTCGGGAGGTTTGGGGGTGGAAATCTTTACAGCTACTCATGCAGGATTAATACTAACTCCTGGGAATTTATACAAAGCTGGAAGCTTGTTATTTCCCCCACTTCACTTCCTCTCCTTCTTGTGCTTTTCTCTCTCTCCCCCCCTCTGGAGAAATTATTTCTTGGACCCCCTGGAAAGACTCCCCGGACCCAAGTTTGAGAATCACTGAACTGATTCATCTCAAACACGCTGATGTCCCACCACCTTCCGCCTGTGGAGCAACATTACAGGCAGGAAGGTCACCGGGTTCCTGCAGTTCACACCTCATTCTACCCAGTAAGTTCCTCTCTACAATTGAGTTTCTATTCGCTTCTTCTCTCCCCCTCCTTCTTTCCCCCAGCCCTACAGAGGTCCTCACTGATCTTTCAGTTCCCAGTTCCCAGACAGGGTTTATACTCGGAATGTTAACCTGGCTTCTCTCTCCACCTGTGACTGAGACCGACACCCATCAGTTTACAACTGGCAGGAGGAAGGGAGGCGGTGTGAAATTATGGGATGGATCTGTTAGTGACCTTTAATCCCGCAGATTGTCAGCGGGGCCGAGTTTTTCCCGCCGTCATTCCATCCCGGATTGAAGAAGGGAAAGATTCTCCCAGTGAAAGTGTGGGTGAAAGTGTGGAGATGGGACATGATGTCCGCATTGTAAAATGACACCTGTCCACCCTCATAGTCCAGGAAAACCCCGATCTTCCGGGGATTCCCACTCGGGGTGAGGGGGGTATCATAGGGGGTGGTGGCGGCAAAATAACCACTTCCGGAAATCAGTCTCACAACCCAGAATCCGGACTCAGGGATGAGGGAGATTCCCCCTTTCCTGTTCACAGACTCTCGGGCCACTCCGAGCCACCACCGAGTCTTCTCCCCCACCCCCACCTCCCAGTAATGTCTCCCTGATGTGAATCCCTCTGATCCCAGGACACAGGCCCAGGGTTCAAACCTCTCCGGGGTGTTAGGGAGCGGCTGCTCTTTGTCTCCGAGTCTCACACTGGTCCGGTCCTCAGACAGGATGAGCTGGGGATTCGCTGTGTCCGGATCCAGAGTCAGAGAGGCTGGAGCTGGGGGAAAGTTAAAATAACACAGTCAGTGATTTAGAGAGAGGGGCTGGGGAGGGGGAGAGAGTGTGAGGAAGGAGCCCGGAGAGAGAGGAGGGAGCGGAAGTGGGAGAGAGAGCAGAGGGGGAGGGGGAGACAGAGAGAGAGGGAAATGGAGAGAGATGGAGGTGGGAGGTAAAGTTGGGGAGAGAAAATGGCAGCAGAGGGGGGAGTGGAGGAGGGGAGGGAGCAGGAGCGTTGGGAAGGAGAGTGGGAGCGGAGTGAGGGAGAGAAAGATGTGGGAGAGGGTGAGAGCAGGAGGGATTGAGAACATGGAAGCAGGAGAGAGAGAGAGAGAGAGAGAGCAGGTTGACAGAACAGAGCATGAAATGATCACATGCAGGTGGTCTTGCACAGCCACAGAGGGATTGATGAGGTATGAAACCCAATTGGATGACTCGAATCGAGGTTTTAATTTATATGTGAAGCGACCAGCGTCAGAAAGGGAAATAAAGCCACAGACACAAGCACAGTGTTGTTGCAACCAGAGAAGCGTGATGTGGTCAGTCACAGGAAGTCGTGCGGAGGGAGTCATTCAGCGGACTGACCACGTAGGAACGGGCCCTGAAACGCCGATCTTACTGAACAACTGGTGTTGTAAGTATGTATTATTGCTTAGTGGGTTAATAAAGATTTTGAGAGGTTGAGTCGGACTCATCGGATCTGAGGGTGGGGAGGGCATGTGGAGGTGGATCAGAATAGGGTGCAGGGTAACGGGGAGAGTTTCAAGGGTGACGGAGGGGAGAGGAAAGTGGTTATTGGGTGGGTCAAGGTGATGGGGGGAAGTCGGTCCGTGTGTGGCAGGGGGAAGGGGAAAAGCTGCTGGATCAAGTTTGGAAGGTGACGCACACCATTTGTCAAATCTGACGTTGACCACGGAGTTAATCTGTGACTGAGGTGCCCCGAAGTGGGAGGAAGGTCTTTTCGGAGGGTGGTGCTCATGTTCAGCACAAATGGCCGACTAAAGGGACACCCTAATAATTGTGAGATAACTGGATGTCATCCATGCTCAGTCGTGTTCTCCTCTCTATGTTGAAGCCCACTAGCAGCAGGTTTATATCCGACTCATGGGTCTCATCACATCGAGACCCCAGCAAGGTATGGACCTTCCATTCATTCTGTGCCATTCACCATCAGCTGCAGTCACAGGCAGGGATGAATGGGGGTGAGAGAGGTGGGTGCCTCCAAGGGGCATGGGCTTTGGAAGGCAGCCAACTCATGACTCCGAAACTCCATCCCCGCAGCTGAATGGTCATGCATGACAAGGGCACGTGTGTTTAGTTTTTCTATGTTACCAAAACAATGGCCTCTCTGTAGAGTCTCGAGTGTAGTGGAGGGTATTAGGGGAACTACCTCGGCAATTGCGGGGCTGGCTCCTCAGGGACAAGGGATACCTCCAGCAACATGGCTAATGATGCCAGTTCGCCATCCACAGAATACTGCTGAGGAGATACAGTGATACCTGTACCTCCCCCAAGGTCCCTGATTGAGCAGGTGATTGAGCAGCTAAAGATGAGGTTCAGATTTTTGGCCTGCTCAGGCAGGGCTCTCCAATACTGAGAATGTCTCAGATCATCATTGTGTGCTGCACCCTGCACAGCCTCGTATTACAAAAAGTGGCTGCATTGCCTGAAGGAGACATGGGGGAGTGAGATGCCTGCTCCGATGAGAAGGACAATGAAGGGGATGGGAGGGCCAGGATGTGGCTGAACAACATGCAGAGGCTGGAGTAGGAAGATGATGTGGCAGACAGGCCCATACCAATCTGATAGCTACCAGATTCCAAGCAGAGTAAGCTGCCAGAATATTTGTTCAACTTTTTGGTTTTCTATCCTTCGGTGGCTGGAAGGCCCCGGCACCTTTTTATTGTACTGACCTTAGGTTCTCTCAAGTGCTTTATTTAGGAGAGCAGAATAAAGTTGCACTAGTTATCATTTTTTCTGCTGCTAGCTTGAGCCTTGCATGCACTCAACTATGTTAAATGCAGAGCCCTGGCACCAATTGTGTGCATTAGGATTTGTACAGCGCCCCGTTCTCCTGAAACCTCAGGCACCTATAGATAGAATTGTGATTTCACCCATGCACTGACAAAGTCATGTACACAACAACTTGGAAGGAATGTCAAATCTAAACTCACATGAGATGCACTCATGTCATCCTGACATGGACCTTCAAAATCCTCCGGCACCTGGGAGTGGCCCAGAATGTATGCATCATGAGATCACCCTGGGAATCGAGCACAAAAATGCAGGACTTGCCTTCTATAATCACATGTTACCTGCTCATTCAAGTGATGAATGTGGCAGCTGTTGCCAGGGAGTTCTCAAGGTCACGTGTGCAGTGAATTGTGCTCTGCACGAGCGGAAAACCAGCGATGCTGCAATTCCCAACGCTCTTGCAGGATCCGGGTGGAATTGTATAAATTGGTGTGCTATCCGGATTGGGCATCTATGTCTTACTGAATACACTTGTGTGTCACTGACTGTGAGCTACCGCGTTGGTCTCTTGTGGAGCCCTAGGAAGGTCTACAGTAAAGAAGTTCAAGGCGGTGGTGACTTTCAACACCAGCAGCATTGGATTTCCTCCAAGTCCTTGTGGCTGCAGCTCGTCGTGGATAACCTGACAGATGTGAGCAACCAAATCTCGGGGTGCACAAAGGCGCTTCTGGCATTGCCTTTCACTCATTTGTCGATAAGACAAGCTTGTGAAACACCTGTGGTCGGGCCACTAGCCGCTATTTCAGTGGACTCTGTTCACCAGCACTTTAATTTTCCTGAGGCCGGCTGCCTCTTGCTAACCCTGACACCTGCTCCCCAAGTGGAGCCGGCCTGGCAGAGAGCTCTTTCAGGCAGAACCAAACAGGGAGGAGCAGCGTGGGAACATCATTTAGCCCGTCGAAATCACTGCTCCATGAATATTGATGAGGGATGATCATGTTTCTGACCTCAATCGCCACTCACACACCATAATCACATATCCCTTGACATCTTCATCACGCCAATAAGTGTAGAGGTCACTTTACAGTTCACTCACTGAGGTGCAAGCCCGCCGACCCGCCAATCACAGAGACCCCCTACAAGCCTGAGGGCTAGATGGCCTTCACTTTAGTGCACAACCGTGTTCTGTCATTGTGGCACCCACAGCCAAGGTAAGCTTATTTCCTTCATGGACCCTGCACAGGACAGTTAGAGCTGCTGATGCTTCACATGGATCTCCTCACAGCCCTCGGCACAGTCCAGCACGCAGGCCCATTTTACTCTCTTTCCTCATGCTCGAAACAAGTAATGGTCCTTCAATGATGCCCAATGATCTTCTATAGGCTTCCAAACAGTGGAAGGGATTTAAAGAGCAAATATGTAGGCAAATTTCTGAGTCCAAAAACAATAGGGCAGTAATAGTTGGGGACTTCAACTTCCCTAATATCATTTGGGATACGAACAGTGTGAAGGGCACAGAGGGCACAAAATTCTTGAGCTTCATTCAAGAGAACTTTCATAGCCAGCACGTAACACAACTAACGAGAGGGGGCGCAATTCTAGATTTAGCCTTAGGAAATGAAGCTGGGCAAGCGGATGAAGTAGCAGTGGTTGACCATTTTGGAGAGTGACCATAACACAATTAGATTCAACATCATTGTGGAAAGGACAAAGAGAGAACAGGAGTAAAAGTTCTAAATTAGGAAAGACAAATTTTAGAAAGCTGGGAGGTGAACTAGTGAAAGTGGACTGGATACAGCTATCAGAAGGGAAAATGGTGTAAAATCAGTGGCAGGTATTCAAAAGTGAGATTCTATGGGCACGGTATAGACATGTCCCCACAAAGAAAAAGGGTGGCACTGCCAAATGTAGAGCACCCTGGTTACCCAGAAGCATACAGGTGAAGATAAAACAGAAAAAGAAAGCTTATGACAAGCACAGAAAACTTAATACTGTAGAAAACCAAGAGCAGTATAGAACCTACCAGGGTGAAGTAAAAATGGAAATTAGGAAATCAAAGAGAGGATTTGAAATAATATTGGTAGGTAAAATCACAGATAATCCAAAGATATTTTACCAGTGCAATAAAAGCAAGAGAATAACAAAGGAAAAGGTAGGGCCTGTCAGAGATGTACATGGTAACTTGTGCATAGATGCTGCAGATGTGGGCAGGGCTCTCAATGTGTACTTCGTTTCGGTCTGCACTAAAGAGAGAGAGATGATGCAGACATTCTAGTTAAAGAGGCGGAGTGTGAAATATCAGATACAATAAGCATTGAGAGAGAGGAGGTACCGGAGTGACTGACATCCTTGACGGTAGATAAATCACCAGGGCCAGATGGATTGTATCCCAGGTTGTTGAAGGAAGCCGGGAGGAATTGGCAGATGCTCTGAGCTGGTCAGTCTGACATTGGTTGTGGGCAAACTATTGGATTCAATTCTGAGAGAATTGTCACTTAGAAAGGCATGGATTGATCACGGTTAGTCGGTATGGTTTTGTAAGAGGAAAACCGTCTCTTGCTAACTTAATCAAATTTTTTGAGGAAGCAACAAGGAGGGTTGATGAGGGCAGTGCAATGGATGTTGTCTCAATGGATTTTAGTAAGGCGTTTGACAAATTGCCACATGACAGGCTGTGTAGAAAAGTGAGGTCCTATGGGATATGGGGAAAGGTGATGAGTTGGATCCAAAATTGGCTCAGTGACAGGAAACAAAAGATAATAGTTGATGGGTGTTTTTGCGATTGTAAAACAGTTTCCAGTGGTGTTTCACAGGGCTCATGTTGGGGCCCTTGCTGTTTGTTGCATACATTAGTGATTTGGATCAAATGTGGGAGGTATGATGGGCAAATTTGCAGATGACACAAAAAATTGTCGTGTCGTTGAAAGTGAAGAGGGTAGCTGTTGTCTCCAGAATTATATCAATGGTTTAGTTCAGTGGGCAAATGGAATTCAATTTGGAAAAGTGTGCGGTAATGCAATTGGGGAGGGCAAGCAAAGCAAGGGGATACTTAATAAAGGGAAAGATATTGAGAGGGGTTGAGGAAGTGAGAGACCTTGGCGTGCGTGTCCTCATGTCCTGGAATGTGGTAGGACAGGTGGATACGGTGGTTAAGAAAGCATATGGAATGCTCTCCTTTATTAGACGAGGCATTGAATACAAAAGAAGGGATGATATGATGGAACTGTATAAAATGCTGGTTGGGCCACAGCTGGAATTTTGTGTGCAGTTCTGGTCACCACATGATAGGAAGGGCATAATTGCTCTGGAGACAGTACGGAGGAGGTTTACAAGAATGCTGCCAGGAGATGAAAATTGCAGTTATGAGGAAAGATTGGATAAGCCAGGGTTGTTTGCCTTAGAACACAGGGGGCTGAGGGTTGACCTAATTGAGGTGTACAAATTATGAGGGGCCTAGATAGGGTAGACAGGAAAGGTTTATTTCACTAGCTGAGGGGTCAGTTGCAAGGGGGCAGAGATTTAAGGTGATTGGTTAAATGATTAGAGGGGACATGAGGAAAATCTTTTTCACGCAGAGGGTGGTGGGCATCTGGAATTCACTGCCTGAATAAGTGATTGAGGCTGAAATGCTCAAGTCATTTCATAGGTACCTGGTTCTGCAGCTGAAGTGCTGTAACCTACAAGTCTACAGAGCAGGTGCTGGAAAGTGGGATTAAAATGAGCGGGTAGTTTCTTTTTTTTGCCGGCGCAGACACACTGGGCTGAATGGTCTCTTTCTGCCCCGTACCCTTCCTATGGTTCTACGATTGAAAGCCAGTTATGTGAGGTCAACTGTTACCCTTGATAAGGAGATGAGTGGGCCACATAAATCTACATGAGAGGTCTGACAACGGTGTTAGGCAATGCTCCAATGTCTCTTAATTACGACGCTCAAATCCCTTTTGCAGTCAATACTAACGTGCCGTTGCCACCTCACCAGCTGCCTTCACCTGCATGGCAGCTCAAATTGACAACTCACTAAGGAAGGCCATTCATGAGTAAACGCCCCTACCACAGCTTCCGCCAGTCATGTCGGGCGGCCTCGGTTTTCTATTGTCAAGAAGACAGCGTAGAGCTTTGGTCACTTAGCCCTGAAACTGCATCTACTGTGTTCCTTGCCACTAACATAGCAGATTTAACTCCCTCGTGGCATCCGACCACGCCTCACATCAGGGCAACAGCAGAAGGAGAAACAATAACCTTGTTGAACACAATTTCAGACGCCAGAATATGGTGAGCTGCAAGGAATGCGGCTTGCATGAGGAGTGACCAGGCAGCACGCTCACAACTGATGGCCAGAACTTAATCATGCTCATGTGGGATTACTGAGTAATCGCTATATTGATAATGAGGGAGAACTGGATCTGTGGGAGTTCCTGATCGGACACTGATAGGGGCCCTCATTCCGAGTGTTGAATGCCAGTGATCACAGAAGCAACTGGCAGCATCATGGAATCCAGGGGACTTCCAAACAGTGAAAGTGAACAGATATTTACAAGTATCCAAAATATATACAATGATTACACCCCCCTGCTACCTGTGTGCCTTCAAAACTTATTTTTTTCTGAACCTACCACTATGTCTAGGTGCAGCCCCAACATCCACAGCAGAGGTGGAAGCAGCCTGCTGCCTGCTATGCCCTGTTGTCCGGGTATCCTTAAAATAAAGGCGCCCGGACCATCACACCCATGAGGTAATGATGGGGACAGCGACTTCCTACCCACCCTCACCACCAGATTTTCCGTGATCCACATCGATGGATAAATAATGAGCTGAACAGGGCAAGATCAATCTTGTTCAGCCGCTCTGCTCCACAGCGGGAATTACTTCCACTTCCGCACCTGCCGCCGAACTTAGACCTCAGAGTGGAAGATTCCACCTGCTAACTCTGGTTCTCTTTCTAAAGTTGCTGCCTGACCAGAATTTCCAGCTTTTTTCTGTTTTTACTTCAAATAATTGCAGCCCTGCCACATCCAGTCATCAATGATGGTGGACAATTAAACTACTCACCGGACGAAGAAGCTCGATGAACTTTCCCGCACATGGTGAGGGGTGAGCCCTGCATGTCAGTGCAAACGACAAGCCTGAAACATTTGCAACCACTTTCAGCCTGAAATGTCGGGTGGATGATCCATCTTGGTCTCCATCCAATGTCACAGATGCCAGTCTTCAGCTGATTCAATAGACTCCACATGATAACAAGTAATAGATGAACTCAGTGGATACAGAAAAGGCAATGGGCACTAACAATATCTCATCTATACTACTGAAGATTTGTGCTCCAACATTAGCTACACCCATAGCAAAGCTGATCTAGTAGAGTGACAACACAGGAATCTACCAGATGATGTGGGAAATTGTGCAAGTATATCCTGTCCACAAAAAGCAGGACAAATGCAATGCAGAGAATCACTGATCCAACAGTCAACTATCAATCGTCAGACAAGTGATGGAATGTGTTGTTGACAGTGCCATCAAGCATCACTTACACAGCAATAAAATGCTAATAAAATACAGTCATAGAGCCATAGAGTTATACAGCCCAGTAACAGACACTTCGGCCCATCGTGTCCATGCTGGCCATTAAGGACCCATCTATTCAAATCTCATTTACCAGCACTGGGCCCGTAGCCCTGTAAGCTATGGCGTTTCAAGTGCTCATCTATACTCGTCTTAAAATTCTCTGTGCATTCCACCAGGACAACTTGGCTCGAGATCCCATACAGACTTAGTCCATCATAGACAAATGTGCTGAATGCCAGCGGTAAGGTGTCATTGGGGATCAGGGGGATCTTCATGTATAGAATTCATATCAGTGGAAAATCAGATATTTGTGGTTGTTGGAGATCAATCACCTCAGCCCCGGTGATCACTGTAGGAGTTCGTCAGGATAGTGTCCTAGGCACAATCAATCTTCAGCTGTTTTTTCAATGATCTGCCTTCCATCATACGTCGGGATGGTGACTGATAATTGCACAATGTTCAGTACCATTGTCAACTCCTCTGATACTGACACAGTCTGTGGACATATGCAGTACGACCTGGACAACATTCAATCTTGGGCTGACGAGTGATAAGTAACAAAAGCACTAGCTAACTAGGTATCACCAACAAAAGAGAATCTGAGCATCATCCTTGACATTCAGCTGCATTTCCATCACTCTATCTGCCAACATCAACATCCTGGGGATTACAATGGAACGGAAACTGAACTGTATGAGCCATACAAATACTATGACTAAAAAGGCAAGTCAAAAGCCAGGAATTTTGCAGCATGAAACTCATCTCCGAGTCATCAAAATTCTGTCCACCATCCAAAAGGTACAAGTCATCAGTGTGATGGAATAAGTCAATTTGCCTGGATGAGTGTAGTTCTAATGACACTAAAGAAACTCAACAGCATTTGATTAAAAAAATCAGCCCACTTGATCAGCACCCAATCGAACACTTTAAGCATTCATGCTCTCCACCACAGCACACATTAGCAGCAGTGTGTACCATTTACAATATACACTGCAGCAGCTCATCAAGACTCTTTTTAGAGCACCTTCCAACCAATGACCTCGACCTCATGGAAGAACAAGGTCTGGAGGTGCAGGGCAACACCACCACCTCCAAGTCACACACCATCCTGACTTGTGACTACATCACTGTCCCTTCACTGTCACTGGTTCAAAATCCTGTACCTCCATTCCTAACAGTACTCTGGCTCTAGCTGCACCACATGGACTGGAGCAGTTCAAGAAGGCAGCTCAACATCAACTTCTCAAGAACAATTAGGGACAGGAAACAAATACTGGCCTTAGCAATAACACCACCATCCCAACAAAGAATAAAAATTGATATCCAAAATATCAAACGTGTTCAAATTAGACCTCACTCTCCTCAGCTTTCACAATTCCATTCTCCAGGCCCAGGCAGTTCTATCCAATTTGTCTTTAGAACTTTTTCCAGCTGCTTATTTAATGTTCTTTTGATGTTGCTGATGACCTCAGCCAAAAACACCTCACTAACTTTCAATACCTTTCACATACAGTAGCTAAGGGAGATTTACATCTCACTATTCCACACTTTTACAACAAAATCATACCCAATATTATGATTAGTTCCGACTAATGCCAGCCTGATAATTTTGTAGCAGGTATAAAGTAGCTAGCCAGTGTTGCCACTACATATAGGAGAAGCTATACTGAACATGCAAACTGGAGAGCCTTGCTGAACAAGTTATCTCAATGCAATCTTGGTCTTCCGTTGGTGCATGAGCAGTTCAAGTTCCACTCAGTGGAACAGTCTGCTGATTGGCCTGAAATGTGGTGTAACAGTGACCGCATCACAAATAATGAAAGGAGCTCATTCTCTCAGTATCTTGCCCAATAAGCCAATATTTATCCTAAAATAAATATCATCAAAACAGATGATTTCATCATTATCACGATGTTGTTTCTAAAACACTGCTGTTCACAAATTGGTTATCTCATTTGCTACACGACAACAGTGACTATTCCTCAAATGTTCTTCACTGGTTCTGAAGCACTTTCGGCTGTGGGCACGAGGGAACTATTTAAGTGCAAGGTATTTCTTTTTCTCTTTTGTAATGATTCCTCTCTGTCAAAGAGTTAAGTTAATTGTTCTCGCTGTTGCTCGCCTCTCCTTTGCTTTAACTTTCATGCCCCACAGTATATTCAGTTGACTGCACAAAGGTGCAGCTGGAGACTGAATGCAGTGAGACTGAGTGCTAAATCCCGGAATTAGGTAAGTGAGAGAATTAGGTGCAGTGAGGGAGGAGGTGCAGTTCTTGACTCTTCACAAAAATAGAATGGTACAGGAAAGGGAAACAGAGACAGCAAGACCCGAGAGCTGAATCCCGGAGGTACTAATTAGGTGTGCAGGTAGGTAATTGTTGAGTTTTTTTCTATCTAATTTAAATCAGTACTGAGGAGATATTAAAATGAGTGTGAATTAGCTAAAATCGACAATATAACCACGGATAATCATTGGGTGATATTCTAAATTTCAAATCTAATCAGTTAGATAAAAGCAAAATAAATATGGCAGGGCAGGTGATGTGTTGCAGTTGTAGCAGGTGGGGACCGGAGGCTACCCGTGATTCACGGCAACTACATCTGCAGTGAGTGACTGCAGCTTGAGGAACCTCAGCTCCGAGTTGATCAGCTGGTGTTCGAACTTTGGACAGTGCAATGTATTGGAGAGGGAAAAGTTGCCAGCACATTTTGTTCCAGGAGGCAATGACACCCTTATGTATTTCAATTTTGGTCAGTGGTCAGGGACAAGGAAGAAAGTCAGACAAGAAAGTCCAGCCATTGTAATTGTCCAACATATTCAAAGCTCTTACACCTTGTGTGGACGAGAGCATGAATGCAGGCAGGATTAGCAAACTGACCATGGCACAGTGGTGCAGGAGGCTGCAGGCTTTCCAAATGCAAAAACGATTACAATAATAGTAGAGGACAGGTGGGTTCGGGGGATAGACACTGTTAACTGTGGGCAAGTGCCTTTGTTCCAATGGCTGTGTTGCCTGTCCAGTGCCAGGGTCAAAGTAATCTCAGGGCTGGAGAGGAACATGGAGTGGTAGCAGGAGCATCCAGTTGTCATAGTCCATATGGGTACCAATATTGGTGGGATTAATAAAGCGGTACTTCTAACAGAGTATGTGCAGAAAGGGACTAAATTAAAAAGCAAAATCTCAAAGGTAATAATCTCTGTATTACCGACTGAGACATGAGCTAATTAGCATGGAGTAAATACGATCAGAGAATTGAATGTGTGTCTCACAGATTGGTGTGGGAGACATGGGTTTCAAATCATGGGGCACGGCTACCAACGCTGGGGAAAAAAAAATACTATATCATTAGTATGGCCTTCCCTTGAGCCACACTGGACCAGTGTCCTGGCAAATTATATAACTGGGGCCATGGAGAGGACTTTAAACATAACAGTGGGGGAGAGGGACGAAAGGTTCATATGAGGGGAGATTCTGAACATTGAAGAAAAAGGACAAGGCAGTAGTGCAGGATAGTGATCCAGGTGATGATAACCAGAGCGTAAAAGGAAGGGACAGAGATTACAAATATGCGTGCACCAGCTAATGAGGTCAGAATAAGGAAAAATTATACAAAGACCAAAATAATAGCTCTTTATCGGAATGCTCACAGAATTCGTATCAAGGTGGATAAATTTATAGCAGAAATAGAAATAAATTATTATATGATCGCCTTTACAGAGCTATGATTACAGACTGTCCACGGCTGAGCCATAAATATTGAAGGGTATGTGACATTTTGGAAGGACAGGAAGGAAGAAAAAAGAGGTGGGGTAGCTCTGTTAATCAAAAATCATGATCAGTATAGTTGTGAGAAATGATTTTGTTTCTGAGGATCAAAAGGTAGTAACAATTGGAGGAGATAAGAAACAGTGAAGGAAGTAAATCATTGATGGGATTGGTTTATAGGCCTCCTGTAAACCAGGAAATAGCAGAGTTTGAACTAATATTCTTCACAGTCGAAGACACAAAAAGCATCCCAAGAATAGTAGAAATACAAGAGCAAAAGGGAAGGTGGAATTCGAAACAATCATGATCACTGGAGAAAAAGTAGGAAGAAAACTAATGGGACAAAATGCTGACAAGGACCTTGGACCTGATGACTTGCATAGTTGGGTCTGTAAGGAAGCGACTGCAGGGATAGTGGATATGTTGATTGTAATCTTCCAAATTTCCCTATTTTCTGGAAAGGTCACAGTGGATTGAAAAGCTCTGAATGTACCACCACTGTTCAAGAAAGGAGGGAGACAGAAATCAGTGAACTATAGGCCAGTTAGTCTAAAACCTGAAATTGGGAAAACGCTGGACACCAGTATTTGAAATCTACAGATTGGAGGGTAGCTAACTTAACCCCACTATTTAAAAAGGGAGGCAGAGAGAAAACAGGAAATTATAGACCAGTCAGCCTGATGTTGGTAGTGGGGAAAATTTTAGAGTCCATTGTAAAAGATTTAATAGCTGAGCACATGGAAAACAGAGGCAGAATCAGACAGAGTCACCAAGGATTTATGAAAGGGAAATCATGCTTGACAAATCTACTGCGATTTTTCGAGGATGTAACTAGTACAGTTGATGAGGGGGAGCCAGTGGATGTGGTTTATTGGCACTTTCAGAAGGCTTTCGACAAAGTCCCACATAAGAGATTGGCGTGTAAAATTAAAATGCATGGGATTGGGGGTAGTGTATCGAGATGGATAGAAAACTGGTTGGCAGACAGGAAACAAAGAGTAGGAATAAATGGGTATTTTTCCGAATGGCAGGCAGTGACTAGTGGGGTACCACAGGGATCGGTGCAGGGGCCCCAGTTATTCACAACATATATTAATGATTTAGATGAGGGAATTAAATGTAATATCTCCAAATTTGCAGATGACACAAAGCTGGGTGGGAGGGTGAGCTGTGAGGAGGATGCAGATGCTTCAGTGTGATTTGGACAAGCTGAGTGAGCAAATGCATGTATAATGTGGATAAATGTGAGGTTATCCATTTTGGTAGCAAAAACAGGAAGGCAGATTATTATCTGAACGGCTATAAATTGAGATGGGGAATGTGCAACGAGACCTAGGTGTCCTTGTACAGTCCCTGAAGTTTAGCATGCAGGTGCAGCAGGCGGTAAAGAAGGCAATTGGTATGTTGGCCTTCATAGCCAGAGCATTCGAGTACAGGAACAGGGATATCTTGCTGCAATTGTACAGGGCCTTGGTGAGACCACACCTGGAATATTGTATGCAGTTTTGGTCTCCTTATCTGAGGAAGGATGTACTTGCTATAGAGGGAGTGCAGCGAAGGTTTACACGACTGATTCCTGGGATGGCAGGACTGACATATGAGGAGAGATTGAGTTGATTCGGGTTATATTCGCTCGAGTTCAGAAGAATGAGAGGGGATCTTATAGAAACCTATAAAATTCCAACAGGACCAGACAGGGTACATGCAGGAAGGATGTTCCCGATGGTGGGGGAGTCCAGAACCAGGGGTCACAGTCTGAGGATATGGGGTAGACTATTTAGGACTGAGATGAGGAGACATTTCTTCACCCAGAGAGTGGGGAGCCTGTGGAATTCGTTACCACAGAAAGTAGTTGAGACCAAAACAGAACGAGTTAGATACAGCTCTTGGGGCGAAAGGGATCAAAGGGTATGGGGAGAAAACGGGAGCAGACTATTGAGTTGGATGATCAGCCATGATCATAATGAATGGCAGAGCAGGCGCAAAGGGCAGAATAGCCTACTCCTGCTCTTAGTTTCTATATTTCTATAAAAGGTAGTAGAAGGACATTTGGAAATCATTGTATTACTAGGCAGAGTCAACGTAGTCTTGTGAAAGTAAAATCATGTTTGACAAATTTATTCGAGTTCTTTGATAATGTAAGAAGCAGGTTGGATAATGGGGAACCAGTAGATGTATTGTGTTTTGATTTCCAAAATGCATTTGATAAAGTGCCACATAAAAGTTTACAGCAGAAGATAAGAAATCATGCTTTTGGGGGTGATACGATGGCCTTGAGAGAGGATTGGCTAACTAGCAGGAAACAGAGAGTCAGGATAAATGGGTCATTTTCAGTCTGGCAAACTGTAACTAGTGGAGTGCCGCAAATATCAATGCTTGGGCCTCAGCTATTTTCCGATCTTTAGTCATGACATACTAAAAGGACAGGCTATATTGCAGAAAGAATTGATGATGACACAATAGGTAGAAATGCAAGTTGTGAGGAGGGATTCAAAGTGTCTGCAAAGGGATATGGATAGGTTAAGTAAGCGGGAAACATTGGCAGCTGGAGTATAATGTGGGAAAATGTGAGGTTGTCCACTTTGTCAGGAAAAATTAAAAAGTAGAATATTATTTAAATGGAGATAAGTTACAGAGTGCTGGAGTATAAGGGGATCTTGGACATTAATCACAAAAGGTTAGCACAAGAACACAAGAATGAGGAGGAGTAGTCCATTTTGCCCCTGGGTCTGCTCAGTCAGTCAATAAGATCATGGCTGATCTGATTGTGGCACCAGCTCCACTTTCCTTCTACCTCCCCAAGCAGGTACAGCAAATTATTAGGAAGCAAATGGAATATTGGTCTTTATTGAAAGGGAGATGGAGTATACTAGTGGTGAATTCTTGATATAGCTGTGCAGGGCATTGGTGACAATAACAGGATAATTTGGAGGCCGGTTATCTCAGCTAACTGTACGGCTGGTTTGTGATTGCAGCATAACGCCAACAATGTGGTTTTAATTCCCGTACTGGCTGAGGTCATCCACGAGGCCCTGCCTTCTCAACCTCGCCCCTCACCTGAGTGTGGTGACCCTCAGGTTAAACTCACCACCAGTTGTCTACCTCTCATGAGAGAGTGGCCTATAGTCCTCTGGGACTATGGAGACTTTCATCTCTCAGTTTTTGTTTCCTCACTTAAGCATGATATATTTGTGTCTTAGAAGCAGTTCAGAGAAAGTTTGCTAGGCTGATTTATGGGATGAAGGAGTTGTCTTATGAGGAAAGGTTGAACAGGTTAGGCCTATACTCTTCAAGTTTAGAAAAATGAGACATGTCTTATTGAAACATATATAATTCTGAGGGAGCTTGACAGGCTAGATACCGCGAGGGTGTTTCCACTTGGGTGGAATCTACAAGCAGGCCACATAGCTAATAAATAAGAGGTCTGTCTCCCAGAGATGAGAAAGAATTTCTTTTCTTGGAGGGGCGTAAGCCTTTAGAGTTCTCCTCCACATGGAGCATTGGTGACGAGGCTGTTCTATATAGTCACAGCTGAGTTAGACAGATTTTTGATCAACGGTGCAGTTAAGGGCTAGAGGGGACAGGAATAAAGGGCATTTAAGGCCACAGTTACATGAATACCTCCATGAATACATCTTATCAAATGGCGGAGCAGGTTTGTTGGGCAAAATACCTTACTCCTGCTCCTATTTCTTATGATTTTATGACGATTATACTATCACAACCCCTCACTCGAGGAACATCGGATTTCCTGTTTCCTCCATACCCCAGTGCACCACCCACTGCCGCCAAACAAGAACCATCGAGCGCATTTCCATGCAACAAACCGGTGAAAAACTGGCCTGGGACATTGTACTTCAGCTCAACCTTCAGAATGGATTAGGCCTCTGATTCAATTCATAGACTGAGCAGTGGCTTCACTGGTTCACCACCTGCTTGATCAGTGGGGTCACCCAAAAAATCAACCTCGTTCAACCCAAACCGCTTTGTCCCCTCGCTTTTCTAAATTTGATGTTATCCTTACATTGGTGCAAACTCTCTGAGTGAAAACTATGAATGTTTATCTTCTCTATACTGTTTGAATTTTGAATACTTTCATAAGATCCACTGGCATCCTCCATTTTCCAGTGCAGACTCACGTCCTCGTGACTAAGTAGTCAAATTCCTCCTCACATATTTGCTATCTTTTCACACATTCTCTTCAAAGCCTGCATGACTTCCTGATTATACATTGATAAAATTGTTTCCCAGAATTCCAAAAGTGGACAGCCCCGTCTCCTCTAGAAACTTGGTTTCACCTCCTGAGATTCATGCTCTATTCCTCTTGTTATACAGACCCCTTCACTGTTTTGACACACAGTGCTGGTGACTTCAGACACTTACCCAGAGGTACCCACAGAAAACAAAATATAACATGGAGAGTTTCCAGGGATTAACAACCAGCAGTGTGAATATTTAATCTGGGGCCTTGGAGCCCCTTCAGTGCCTTCAAAGCTAGAATTATAATCAGGAAGATTAATATAAGAGTTTACCAGGGTTAATGGAGTTCATCATTTCTCTCCACGCTGTGTACTGTAAAGGGCTGTTGAAAATTCTGATAGACAGGGCAGTAGCATTTGTTACTGACAGTGTGCCAAAGTCGTCACTAATCCTGTAAATATTAAAGAGTTGATGTTATAAACTCGACTATTAGGATATTTTAGACATGATTTAAATGGTCAAGCTACCCCAACATTCATATCCTTCAGCATTTTTTGTATTAGAACAAATGCAGTAGAAAGTGAAATTTTGTCTCCATAACTGAACAAAAGATAACTTGGTAATGCAAAGGCTGAGAATGGAAACACCCATGTCTGAAAAAGTCCCACAGCCTGATAACAGATTAGTTGCAGGTATATCACAAATCACAGGAGAAGATAAACATTTAACCTGTCCACTTGCTGTATTACAAACAAAGCTTGTAGAATAAAGGCAAAGGCTGAAAACATCTATCCGACTCTCCGAGACACCTGCGCTCCTCTATTTCTGGCCTCTTGAATATCCCTAATTTTAATCGTTCCACCATTGGCAGCTGGACCTTCAGCGGCCGAGGCCCTGAGCTCTGAAATTCCCTCCCTAAACCTTTCTGCCTCTCTTTCTTTCTTTAAGAACCTTTAAAACATATTTCGGTCATCAGTATTAATATCTCCTTGTGATTCGGTGTCAATTTTGCTTTATATATAAAAACAAGTTTTTTCTGTTGTGTTGATTATTTTGATTCATTCATGGGGTGTGGGCTTTGCTGGTTAGGCCAGCATTTATTGCCCAGCCCTAATTGTCCCTTCAGGAGGCAGTCGTGAGCTGCCTTCTTGAACCGCTGCAGACCAAGTGATGTAGGTACACCCACAGTGCTGTTAGGGAGGGAATTCCAGGACTTTGACCTTGAGGCAGTGAAAGAATGGTGATATATTTCCAAATCAGAATTGTGAGTGACTTGGAGAGGGGCTACCAATTAGTGACATTCCCACACATCTGCTGCCCTTGTCCTTCTAGATGGCGGCAGTCGTGGGTTTGGAAGGTGTTGTCTAAGGAGCCTTAGTGAGACCCTGCAGTGCATCTTGCAGATGGTACACATTGCTGCCACTGTGCGTCGGTGGTGGAGAGAGTTAATGTTTGTAGATGGGGTGCCAGTCAAGCGGGCTGCTATGTGCTGAATGGTGTTGAACGTTTTGAATGTTATTGGAACTTCACTCATCCAGGCAAGTGGAAAGTATGCCATCGCGTTCCTGATTTCTGCCTTGTAGGTATTGGGCAAGCTTTGGGGAGTCAGATGAGTTACGTTCCTCAGGATTCCTAGCCTCTGACCTGCTCTTATAGCCACAGTATTTATATGGCTAGTCCAGTTCACTTTCTGGTCATTGGTAACCGCCAGGGTGTTGATAGTGGGGCATTCAGCGATGGTAGTAGCAAGGGATGGAATATCAAGGGGTTATGGTTAGATTCTCTCTTGGTGGAGAAGGCCATTGCCTGGCACTTATGTAGCGCAAATGTTACTTGCCACTTAACATCCCAAGCCTGGATATTGTTTAGGTCTTGCTGCAATTGGACATGGACTGCTTTAGAGATGTGAATGGTGCCAAACATTGTGCAATCAACAGCAAACATCCCCACTTCTCACCTTACAAGTAAGGAAGGTCATTGATGAAGCAGCTGAAAATGGTTGGGCATAAGACACTATTCTGAGGAATTCCTGCACTGATGTTCTTGAACTGAGATGATTGACCTCCAACAACGACCATCTTCCTTTGTGATAGTTATGACTCCTACCAGTGAAGAGTTTTCCCCCTGATTCCCATTGACTCCAGTTTTGCTAGGGCTCCTTAATCCCATTCTCAGCCAAATGCAGCCTCGGTGTCATGTGCATCCACTCTCACCTTACCTCTGGAGTTCAGCTCTTTTGTCCATGATTGAACCAAGGCTGTAATGAGGTCTGGAGCTGAGTGGCCCTGGCAGAACCCAAACTGAGTATCGGTGAGCAGGTCATTGCGAAGCAAGTGCTGCTTCACAGCACTGTTGAAGACCCCTTCCATCACTTCACTGATGATCGAGAGTAGACTGATGGGGCTGTAATTGGCCGGGTCAGATTTGTCCTGCTTTTTGTGTATATGATATACCTGCGCAATTTTCCACATAGCCAGGTAGATGCCCGATGTTGTAGCTGTACTAGAACAGCTTGGCTAGGCGCGCAACAAGTTCTGGAGCACAAATCTTCAGTACTTTTGCCAGAATATTGTCAAGGCCCATAGTCTTTGCAGGATCCAGTGCCTTCAGCTAATTCTTGCTATCATGTGGAGTGAATCGAATTGGCTGAAGACTGGTATCTGTGATGCTGGTGAATTCTGGAGAAGGCCAAGATGGATCATGCACTTGGCACATCTGGCTGAAGATTGTTGGAAATACTTCAGCCTTAATCTTTTGCACTGATGTGCTGGGTGACCCCTTCATTGAGGGTGAGGGTATTTGTGGAGTCTCCTCCAGTGAGTTGTTTAATCGTCCACCGCCATGCACAGCTGGATGTGGCAGGACTGCAGAGCTTAGACCTGATCCGTTGGTTGTGGGATCGCTTATCTCTGTCTATCCTATGCTGCTTACGCTGTTTGACATGCAAGTAGTCATGAGTTGTAGCTTCACCAGGTTGACGCCTCATTTTTAGGTATGCGTGGTGCTGCTCCTGACATGCCTTCCTGCACTCTTCATTGAACCAGGGTTAATTCCCTGGCTTGTGGTAGAGCAGGATATGCTGACCCATGAGGTTACAGTGTGGTTGAGTACAATTCTGCTGCTGATGGCCAACAGCGCCTCATGGCTGCCCAGTCTTGAGTGAGAGTATCCTCAATGTGAAGGCAGGAATGTGGTGGTCACTCCTATTGATACAGTCATGGACAGATGCATGTAGTAGGTAGGCAGATTGGTGAGAATGAGGCCAAGTATGTTTCTCACTAGTGTTGGTTCCCTCACCACCTGCCAGAGACACTGTCGAGCAGCTATGTCCTTCGCGACATAGCCAGCTCAGCCAGTAGTGGCGCTTTTTTTATTCGTTCATGGGATGTGGGCATCACTGTCGAGGCCAGCATTTCTTGCCCATCCCTAATTGCCCTTGAAAAGCTGGTGGTGAGCTGCCTTTTTGAACTGCTGCAGTCCATGTGGTGTAGGTACACCCACAGTGCTGTTAGGGAAGGAGTTCCATTAACGAATCACTCTTGGTACTGGATACTGAAGCCCCTCCAATGTATATTCTGCACCCTTGTCACTCTCAGTGCTTCCTCCAAGTGCTGGTCAACATGGAGGACCATTGGTTCATCAGCTGAGGCGGGGTGAAGGGGTGGCGGTTGGTGGATGGTTGGGTACATCATAGTCAGGAGGAGGTTTTCTTGCCCATGTTTGACCTGATGCCATAAGATTTCATGGAATCCGGAGTCGATGTTAAGGGTTAAGGATTCCAAGGGCAACTCCCTCCAAACTTTATACCACAGTGCCGCCACCTCTGCTGTGTCTCTCTTGCTAGTGTTAAGGATACAGATCAAGCTTCTAGACTGGAATAAAGAGAAAACCCATTCCCTCTTTAACAAATGACTGTCTTGGTTTGGTCAGGAGCCTTGCAGGGACATGGATGGTCGACACCATGGAAACATGGATGGTGTGGCTCTCTCAAGGTCAGTCGGAAGGTCACAGCCACACTAACAGCAGTCTGCAGCCTGCAAGTGAGCACTTCGGGACTGCATGGCATCTTGTAATTTAATATAATAATATAGACCAATTATAAGAAATCTAATTTTATATCTGAAATAAAGCATGTCATCACAATGAAAGACTAGTTCTTAAACCATAAACAGAGTTATTGTCGCCCGATGAACGACCCTTTAATGTTGCGATGGTAACGAGAAAAGAAATTCATAACAGCACCTTTCTGAGTTATTTTACCAAACTGTGCAGAGTTTCAGTAAAAGCATGTCCTACCCGCTCTTCCAACAAGCTTCCTCCTGAAAGAAATGAATCATGAACAGTGAGGAGCAAAGTAACATATTGAGAATCATAGAAAGTTTACGGCACAGAAAGAGGCCACTTGGCCCATCGTGTCTGCACCGGTTGAAAAACGAGCCACCCAGCCTAACCCCACTTTGCAGCATTTGGTCCATCGCCCTGAAGGCTACGGCACTTGATGTGCACATCCAGACGCCTTGTGATTGAGTTGAGGGTTTCTGCCTCTACTACCCTTTCAGGCAGTGAGTTCCAGATCCCTACAACACTCTCCTCATCCCCTCCTCTCATCTTTTTATGAATCACTTTAAGTCTGTGCCCCCTCATCACTGACCTCTCTGATAAGTAAATAGGCCCTTCCCCACCCACTCTATCAGGCCCCTCACAATTCTCTATATCTCAAATCTCCCCTCAGCCTCTTCTGTTTCAGGGAGAACAACCTCAGCCTTTCCAATCTTTCCTCATAGCTGCAATTTTCTAGTCCTGGTGGCATCCTCGTACATCTCCTCTGCACATTCTCTAATTCAGTTACATCCTTTCTATAATGAGGTAACCAGAACTGCACACATTTCAGGAGGACATAAACAGGGCGGCTGATGAAACGAGCAGACTCAGAGCAGATGAGATTTGACATGGAAGGAAGATTGTGGAGGCAAAAATAAACTGGAATTCAACATCAGTCCCGCTCACAGACACTGTGACTCTCACAAAGCGCACCAGACACACTCACACCATGAACTGTAACTGGATGACAATGGGCGTTTCAGGGGAAAATTAAACTTTGCAACACGGAAATAATCACAAAGCAAATGTGAAGATCAAGAAAACACATTCTCGGGAGGTTACAAGTATTCCCGGGAACCTGCAGACAATGTGGAAGCCGATTATTACGAGAGACCACAGAACTGCACAGAACAGACAGAAATTTGTTTAACTCAGTTTTTATTTTTTCAACACATTTCATAGTTATCAGTTATTTTGTGCGAAGTCTCATTGAACTGACTGGCAACATATTCCCTCACCTTCAGGAATATCAAGTCGTCTTTTTGCTCCATCTGTTTCTGAAACTTTGAGAGGTTCTCCTCAATAGAACTTAAATTCTCCTCAATCTCTCGAAGGTTTTTCTCCATTGTTTCTAGAATCCTCTCCTCTTCTTCCCTGAGATCTCTGTGTAAACGCTGCTCTTTCTCAGTGAGAATCTGGTGCATTTTAGTGAACTCGGATGTGATGTGGGTCTGCAGACTGCTCGACTGTTCCTAACAAATGAAATGTGAAACATAATTAATGTCCCGCGATAAAGAGAACAAAACTAACCGAGACCCCAGAAAATCAGCACAGGGAGACCTTACCCTAACTTCGGAAATCTTCCGTTTCTGTTTCTGTTCCGTTTCTAGAACCGCCGATTTCTTCTCTGTGAGAGAATCTAAGGAAGATTTCAGCTGATCCTGGGATTGGGAGAGAAAATCACAGAATGGAAGTGTTAGACCATGAAAATGTGATAAAACTATCAGCTTAGAAAATATTTTCCCTTTTACCTTGTAGATTTCAACAGCTTCTTTAATCGGCATAAAGTCGTGAGATTTGTGTTCCCGCGAATCTCGACAAGTGTAACAGATCAATTTCTTGTCAGTTTCACAAAACAGCTTCAGTTCTTCCTGATGTTCCTCACAGTGAAGTTTACTTTCCTTCTCTTTCGGATCCAGCTTTAATTTTCGAGCTTTCTCTGCCAGACTCGCTAAGGCCCGATTTACCCTGAGGTTTCTTTCCGGAAACTCCTGTCTACATTCCGGGCAGGAGTTTATCTCCTTCTTTTCCCAACACTGGGCGATACAGGAGCGGCAGAAGTTGTGTCCACACTCCGATGAAACCGGATCAGTGAAGAAATCAAGACAAATGGGACAAATTGCCTCCTCGGTCAAACTCTGGACCTGTTCTCTGGAAGCCATGTTCACACTCAGCACTTCCTGATTCAAACAGCTTTCCGTTTCGATGTTACTGCCGCACACCCTCAGTTCAGCTATTTCCCTATAACGTTCACTGTAATCCTCAAGGAATTATTGATATATCATGGTCTATGTCCTCGCGGCTTTCACGCGGGAGAGTAAAAATAACTCACCCAGTCTAAAATGGGAAAAGCAGATTTAGAGCACGAAGGGGAATAATTGAACCTTATCGAGGGTGGCTTGGGCACCAGGGAATGTTGACAGTGGAGAGAGAGGGAGAGAGGGAGAAGGCGGAGTTGGGCTGGATCGAGAGTGCATTGCACTTGTCTGCAGTCTGAACTCGCTGCCGATTACAAACCCTCTGGTGAAACAAGGTGTGAGACCGGATCCTTAAATTGTGTTACTGATTGTCGCCGCTCACACTTAAGGCAAAAAGTATCATAAATTCAAGAAAGCATTTCGGGTGATAGGTCCAGAGAATTTAGAGAGTTCAACCTGTCAAGTTCCTTTATATTTTCTAAAAAGAAAATCTTGCGTTCTACTAGCCCCCGTCGCTGGACGTCCCAAAGCGCTTTAAAGCAGAGGAAGTGGAGGAGTCACTGATGTCACGTTGGAAAACGCGTCAGCCAACGTGAGAACAAGTCTGGGTTATGTGCCGAAGCATCTGGAGTGAGACTTGATCCCACCACTTTCTGACTCCGAGGTAAAAACACTACCAATGAGCCACAGCTGACAGTTGCCGCTAACATCCAGACATTTGTCCACCTGTTTCTGGAATGTTTATTTGCAGAAGAAGTGTGGAGACATGAAGCAGTGGATTTACTGGCGAGGGCGTCTCCTCCCAGGTCACTCTGTAGCACAGGCCCCTGTGCTTCATGGATCCTTCCCAGGGACACCTCAACTGACGCAAGAAGACTTTAGAGTGGCATATTTCCCCCAATATTAGGAAGAATTTCTCCATGTGGCCATTGGTCACAATGTGGAACTCGCTGCCACATGATGTGGCTGAGGTCGAGAGCATTAATGCATTGACAAGGAGGCTTGAAATTCAAGATGTTTTTATACAGAAAGTATTTAGAGTTTCTTTGTAAATGTTTGAGAAAATAAGATTTCGTTTCGGAATTAGAAAAAATTCCAGAGATATTCAAACTGCGCCTCGGGGATTTTGAGCTCTGCGCATTCATGTCTCAGGCAGTGCTGCCCTCCCAGTCTCTGATAAAGAGGAAGGGCATCACAGGATGTGGGACAGGCCAATGGAAAATGGGAGGGGGTCAAACGGCATCCCATTGGAATTGAACTTGAAGAGTTTCCCCCGACACTCATGCTACTGCAGCAAGGAAAACCACAGGCTATGAAGTTTTGAGATACATCAGAATTATAAACAGACATTTCAGTAAAGTTGGAAAAATATAGAGTTAAGGCGGCAGGAGGGAAGTGGACAGATCAATGTCGATTGGAAATAAATGTTTTGTTTTATTGCAGAGATATTGTCTGAGATTCTAGTGCAAAATGTTTCATGAACATTGGATTTTAATGTCACTGTCTGGGAGTTAAACAGCTCCTGTGTGGGGCACAGAAAGGACAATCTGGCCTGGGGGACATGAACACCCCTTACACAGCCCAGCGGAATTTACTGACATTCATTTCAACGGGAGGAAAATCTGGGGAGTTTCTGTCATTGGAGACATTTCTCCCCACCTGACGGAATTCTAATCGATTTTGGAAAATATTCTCACCCATCATTAACATGGGGAGAGTTCTGTCATCAGCGCTAAAATTTGACCGAGGCCATTCAGGAGTGAAATCTCGAAACTACTTTTCATCTCAAAGTGTCGGAGAAATGTGGAATTCTCTCTCCTCTCACGAATGCCGTAACTTTTCAGGGTATCAAGACATTCGGAATTGAGGCGGATAAATGGAGTTGAGGTACAGGTTAGTCATATCTAATCGAAAGGTGGAAGGGATTCAGGCGATTGAACGGTCCACTCCTGTTCCAGTCTCCCTCCGACAGTCTGAGACCTTCCGGTGAGATATTAAACTAAGGCCGCGTCTGCCTCAAGTGGGTGTTTCAGATCCCACAGTAAAGAGGAGCAGGAAAGTTCTCCCGGTTTCCTGGACAACATTCCTCCCTCAACCAGCGGCACCGAAGACAGATTAACTCGTAATTCATCTGATTTCCTTTCTGTGGGATTGTGCTGGGTGTAATATAGCTCATTCATTTTCCTACATAAGGGCGGTTACTGCACTTCCGAGTAATGAATTTCGGCTGCAGTGAGTTTCTGGGATGGATTGAGACTGTGTGTGAACGTCTCTTTTATTGACACAAGGTGCAGCACTGCCCCCTGCTGACAGAATATCAGTTCCAAAGAAGAATCATACTGGACTCGAAACGTTAACTCTCCTCTCTCTACAAATGCTGCCAGACCTGCTGAGTTTTTCCAGGAACTTTGTTTTTATTTTATTACATACCATTCAAAACGACCCAAGAACTGGGAACTAAGGCCTTTGAAGGTTCACAGGTTCGGTGGGCCGAGTGGTCTCCTGTGTTGTATCAGACTGGGATTGTTATGTATTCTTAGGCTTAGATCTGATCAAATCCAGATTCACAAAGTCGATTCATTCAATTCCATCGTTTGGTGATATGTTCCCAGGTGTTAGTGGGAAAGATTAGCTGGAGAATGTCACATTAAAATCCACAATTATCCGGGAAATATTTACAAATTAAGATTCTGCATTAATGTGGTATATGCTGCAGTATTTAGCTGGTTTTGAAATCCGCTGTATAAACCAACATGATTGTCATCCGGCATTGTTGTGCTAACAGAGGGTTTTAAAAACAGTAATGGTGGGAAACAAGTGTTTGGAGAACTCAGGAACTTAACAAGATCGGAGTCAGTCTTGGTATCAAGACTCTGGTTTGTGCTGATCAACTCCAATCTCCTGCACTCCTGGTTTGTCGGTTCACCTGGTGAATTTCGCAATGGGATTCATTCTGCGGGATGAAATGTTGGACATCAAACTATCTCTACGGAACTTGTTAGACTCCGCATAGGATCAGAGGGACACTTAACCCAGTAAAACCAACTATGAACCTCATATCTTCCATCTAAAGTGTGCTCTTATATAATTATTACTCCTCTTTTACTGGCTCCACTGTTAACTGTTTTCTTTGTTTCTGAAATGATATCTACACGTGTCTCTTTCAACAAGCCGCTTATGCGCCACACTGGGAATGGAGTGTTGTTGTTCCTGACAGGAATTAGGAATGTTGCCATCCTGCCCTTTACAGCCTTTCGGCCTCAGCATTGAATTCAGGAACTTCAGATTATAACCGCCGTTCACATTCTGCTGTAATCATTAACACCCGCTCTGGAACCAGCTTCTGCTTCACTAGTCCCATTCCCCATTCTCTTATGCCGTTACACCTTTAGACATTTAACCTCTCCTGTACCCCACCATTTCATAGATCTCTTCCGGTTGTTCCTCCCCGCCCTTTTCCCTGACACTGTCCTTGATGATAACTTGTTTACTCTGTTAAATATTCCAGTTCTAATGAAAAACCATCGATTTGAGAAGGTAATTCTATTGCTCTCTCTATTGATTCTGTCTGATCTGTTGAGTACTTCCTGTATTTTATATTTTTCTTAAGGATTCTGTCTGCTAATGTGAGATTTATAACTTTCAATCATGCAGAGTAAATGCAGTAACAGCGGGGAGCTGTAGAGAACCGGGCGGGATTCAACCGCAGAAATTTGAATCAGAATGCGCTGAAATTCACCATAGCTCCCAGACACCAGGAGGAGAGTTTCATTGAACTTCTCTCCAATATAAGGTCTGAAGTGGGGATGTTCACTGGTGATTGCACAGTGGTTAGTACCATCCACAACTCCTCAGGTAATGAAACAGACTGTGTCTACATGCGGCAAGACCTGGACAACATTCTGACTTGGGGTGATAAGTGGCAAGTAGCATTCGCGTCACTCAAATGTCATGCAAGAGAGAATCTAACCACGACCTCTTGATATTCGGCAGCACTGTCATCGCTGAATCTCTCACCATCAACACCCTCTGGTGTCATTAACTGAAACATAGTTGGTCGAACCATATAAATACCGTGTCTCCAAGACCAGGTCAGAGGCTGGGGATTCTGCAGCAAATAACTCACCTCCCAAAGTCTGTCCACCATGTACGTGTTAAGAATGTGATGGTATACTCTTCATTTGCCTGGCTAAGTGCTGCTCCATTAACACTCACTAAACTTGGCTCCATTGAGAAGAAGGGAGCCGTTTGATAGACACCGGATCCACGACCTGAAACATCCACTCCCCCCACCTGTGCTCAGTGCTCAGTGGCTGCAGGATTTACCAGATATAAAACGGACCTTGCAACTGGCGATCAAAGTGTTTGTAACTTTATAGCGTCAGATTTTTTTAATTTACAGGATTAATTAAGATTATAATTAAGTATCTTTATCATAAAATAGTCTGTGGGATTTTACTGTGTGTAAATGGTTTGCTGCACTTTCCTCTGTAACGCTTGTCCATGTACTTCGGAGTAATTCATTGCGGGTGCAGTAAGTTTCTGGGATGGGTTGAGACTCTGTTCGATCGCAAGTCTTTCATTGTTACAGTGCACCGCTGCCACCTGCTGACAGAATATAGGTGCTCCATGGAAACGGCCCAAGAAGTGGTGACTGTTGTTGAAAGTTCACAGGAACGATGCCCCGAATGTCCTCCTTCTGTGCTGGATCATACAGTGATTCCTATGTATTGTTCTATTGGGATCTAATCGATCCCAGCTTCTCCAAGTTGATTTCATTCAATTCCATTCGTTGGTTACAAAAATGGCTGGAAAAACTCAGCAGGTCTGACAGCATGTGTGGAGAGAAAGACAGAGTTAACGTTTCGAGTCCGGTCTAGTACTTCGTTCTGATGAAGTCATATGGATTCGAAATGTTAACTCTGTCTTCCTCTCCACAGATGCTGTCAGACCTGCTGAGTTTTTCCAGCTATTTTTGTTTTGGATTTCCAGCATCCGCAGTATTTTGCTTTTATCCATTCTTTGCTTATACCATCCACGAGCATCATTGGGAAAGATTAACTGGAAAAGCACAGCTAAAACCCACAGTTATGTAATGATTTTCCATTAATGTGTAAGATTTGGTAAATACTTCTAGCATTTACCTGGCTTTGGGTTCAGCTACATTTGTTTAAAAAAAATCATTTACGGTATGTGGGCGTCGCTGGCTAGGCAAACAATTATTGCCCATCCCTATTTGTCCTTGAGAAGGTGGTGGTCAGCTGCTTCTTGAGCTGCTGCAGTTCCTGAGGTGTAGGTACACCCACAGTGCAGTGAGGGAGGGAGTTCCAGCCACTGGCCCAGCCAGTGAAAGGACGGCGATTTATTTTCAAATCACGATGGTGGGTGGCTCGGAGGGGAGCTTCCAGATGGTGGTGTTCCCATGCTTCTGCTGCCCATGTCCTTCTAGATGGTAGTGGCCATGGGTTTGAAAAGTGCTGGCTAAGGAGCATAAACGTAAACAAATATAATTGACGTCAAGGCGGTGTAAGTTCCAACAGAACGACTTAAATTCAATAGTGGTGGGGCGAAGTGATTGGAAAACTCAGGAAATAGACAGGATCACTGTCAGTATTGGTGTCAAACCTCTGGCTTGGACAAGTCAATTCCAATCTGCTGCACTCCTGGTTTGTCTGGTACTCCAGCGAATATCGCAATGGGATTAACAGCGGAGCAAATTATGTGACAGTCAACTCTCTCTACGGACTGCCTTACACTCCACAGAGGACCCCGGAGACACGTACAAAAAATGTCATAATGAGGCGCTTATTTTCCACCTAAAACATTTCGTTATTTTTTTTAAATCGTTGACTCAGCTCACTGTGAACTCCTGCCTTTCGCTCTATTATAAAGGGATCGGAGCATAAGAGTGAACAAGTCTCACTACAATTCTACAGGGCCTTGGTGAGTTGGCAACTTCTGTACTGTGTAGGTTTGGTCTCCTTAACTATCCTAGGATATGTTTGTAATACAGGGAATGCAACGAAATTTCACAAAACTAATTTCTGGGGGGAATTGTACCAAGATGAGAGGTTGGGTGAACCTAGCATATAATCCGTATGGATGAGAAGAATGTAAGTTTACCTCGTCGAAATGTTAAAGGTTCTTAAAATGCTGAAGGGTAGCCGCTGGAAGGATGTTTCCCCTGACTGGAAAGATTGGAACTGGGCACCATGGCGAGTCAGACCAAGAAAGCTGGAAAATTAAGTCTGGACGGGACAAGGAAATTAAACGTGAGGATCATCGGGAAGAACTGAAGCTGTTTTGTGAAACTGACAAGATGTGTCCTGCTGGGAGAAACCAACAGAATCACGAAACAAAAACAGAAATATCTGGAAAAACTCGCAGGTCTGGCAGCATCGGCGGAGAAGAACAAAGTTGACGTTTCGAGTCCTCAAGACCCTTCAACAGAACTAAGTAAAAATAGGAGAGGGGTGAAATATAAGCTGGTTTAAAGTGGAGGAGGGGGGGGGTGGGGGAGTGGTTGTAGGGACAAACAAGCAGTGATAGGAGCAAATAACCAAAAGATGTCACAGACAAATGAACAAAGAAGTGTTGAAGGTGGTGATATTATCTAAAAGAATGTGCGAGTTAAGAATGGATAGCAGGACAAGCAAGGTACAGATAGCTCTAGTGTGGGTGGGGTGAAATAAGACTAAAAGGGCATAAAGGGTATAGATTGAAAAATAATGGAAATAGGTGGGAAAAGAAAAATCTATATAAATTATTGGAAAAAACAAAGAGGGGGAAGAAACTGAAAAGGGGGTGGGGATGGAGGAGGGAGTTCAAGATCTAAAGTTGTTGAACTCAATATTCAGTCCAGAAGGCTGTACAGTGCCTAGTTGAAAGATGAGCTGCTGTTCCTCCAGTTTGCGTTGAGCTTCACTGGAACAATGCAGCAAGCCAAGGACAGACATGTGGGCAAGAGAGCAGGGTGAAGTGTCAAAATGGCAAGCGACAGGGAGGTCTGGGTCATTCTTGCGGACAGACCGAAGGTGTTCTGCAAAGCGGTCGCCCAGTCTGCGTTTGGTCTCTCCAATGTAGAGGAAACCGCATTGGGAGCAACGAATGCAGTAGACTAAGTTGGGGGAAATGCAAGTGAAATGCTGCTTCACTTGAAAGGAGTGTTTGGGCCCTTGGACGGTGAGGAGAGAGGAAGTGAAGGGGCAGGTGGTGCATATTTGACGTATGCATGGGGAGGTGCCGTAGGTGGAGGTTGAGGAGTAAGGGGTGATGGAGGAGTGGACCAGGGTGTCACGGAGGGAACGATCCCTACGGAATGCCGCCGGGGGGGTGAAGGGAAGATGTGTTTGGTGGTGGCATCATGCTGGAGTTGGCGGAAATGGTGGAGGATGATCCTTTGAATGCGGAGGCTGGTGGGGTGATAAGTGAGGACAAGGAGGACCCTATCATGTTTCTGGGAGGGAGGAGAAGGCATGAGGGCAGATGCGCGGGAGATGGGCTGGACCCGGTTGAGGGCCCTGTCAACCACCATGGGTGGAAAACCTCGGTTAAGGAAGGAGGAGGACATGTCAGAGGAACTGTTCTTGAAGGTTCATCAGAACAGATGCGACGGAGGCGAAGGAACTGAGAGAATGGGATGGAGTCCTTACAGGAAGCGGGGTGTGAGGAGCTGTAGTCGAGGTAGCTGTGGGAGTCAGTAGGCTTGTAATGGATATTGGTGGACAGTCTATCACCAGAAATTGAGACAGAGAGGTCAAGGAAGGGAAGGGAAGTGTCAGAGGTGGACCATGTGAAAATGATGGAGGGGTGGAGATTGGAAGCAAAATTAATAAATTTTTCCAGGTCCCGACGAGAGCATGAAGCAGCACAGAAGTAATCATCGATGTAATGGAGAAAGAGTTGTGGGAGGGGGCCGGAGTAGGACTGGAACAAGGAATGTTCCACATACCCCATAAAGAGACAGGCATAGCTGGGGCCCATGCGGGTACCCATAGCCACACCTTTTATTTGGAGGAAGTGAGAGGAGTTAAAGGAGAAATTGTTCAGTGTGAGAACAAGTTCAGCCAGACGGAGGAGAGTAGTGGTGGATGGGGATTGTTTGGGTCTCTGTTCGAGGAAGAAGCTGAGAGCCCTCAGACCATCCTGGTGGGGGATGGAGGTGTAGAGGAATTGGACGTCCATGGTGAAGAGGCGGCGGTTGGGGCCAGGAAACTGGAAATTGTTGATGTGACGTAAGGTGTCAGAGGAATCACAGATGTAGGTGGGAAGGGACTGGAGAAGGGGAGAGAGAAGGGAGTCAAGATAACGAGAAATGAATTCCATGCGGCAGGAACAGGCTGACACGATCGGTCTGCTGGGACAGTCCTGTTTATGGATTTTCGGTAGGAGGTAGAAGCAGGCCGTCCGAGGTTGGGCGACTATAAGGTTGGAAGCTGTGGGAGGAAGATCTCCAGAGGAGATGAGGTCAGTGACAGTCCTGGAAACAATGGCTTGATGTTCAGTGGTGGGGTCATGGTCCAGGGAGAGGTAGGAGGAAGTGTCTGCAAGTTGACGCTCAGCCTCCGCGAGGTAGAAGTCAGTGCGCAGACAACAACAGCATCACCCTTGTAAGCGGGTTTGATGACAATGTTAGGGTTGGACCTGAGAGAACGGAGTGCAGTAAGTTCAGAGAGAGACAGGTTAGAATGGGTGAGAGGAGCAGAGAAATTGAGACGACTAATGTCACGCCGACAGTTCTCAATGAAAAGATCAAGAGAAGGTAAGAATCCAGAGGGAGGGGTCCAGGTAGAGGGAGAATATTGGAGGAGGGTAAAAGGATCTGTTGAACGGGGAGAGGACTCATGTCCAAAGAAGTGAGCACGGAGACAAAGGCGGCGGAAGAAGAGTTCAGCATCGTGCCGAGCCCGAAATTCATTGAGATGAGGGCGTAAGGGTATGAAACGAAGTCCTTTGCTGAGCACTGAATGTTCACCATCAGAGAGGGGAAGGTCAGGGGGTATAGTGAATACACGGCCGGGGCTGGGATTGCAAGATGGGGTGGAGACGGAGGGACAGGCAGGCATAGAGGGTCCTAGATGGGTGCTGGCGTCGATGAGTTGTTGGAGCTTGCGTTCCTTAGCACTTGAGAGAAAGAGAAAAAGTTTATTGTTGAGGCGTCGGATGAGACGAAGAATAAAATGAAACTGGGGGCACGTGCAGCTTTGAAAAAGGGTGCGGCGGTGCTGCTGGAGGGGGAGGTCAAGTGTGTTCATCTGGCGGCGCATGGCACTGAGTGTGGATCTCAGAATGCGACGGGAACAGGAGTCCGAGAAACGTTGTATGTCCCGGAGATACCTGTAATCCTGGGTGGGTTCGAAACATGAGGGATGGAATTTCAGTTGAAATCCACGTGGGATAAGCCAGAGACGGAGACTGTCACTGAGAGAGGAAATATGGCTGTGAAAGCGGGTTTTAGTAAACATCTTGTCAAACACCAGGAGAGAAATGGAAAGCAATGAAGGTGGACAAGGCAAGAGAGAGATTCGAAAATCCTGTCGGAGAGTAGAACAAAGCTTCTTCAAGGTAGGCATTTCTTGAAGAGTAGTGGCAGTCAATTAAGCACAGAGAAAAAAACAAAAAACTGCGGATGCTGGAAATCCAAAACAAAAACAGAAATACCTGGAAAAACTCAGCAGGTCTGGCAGCATCGGCGGAGAAGAACAAAGTTGACGTTTCGAGTCCTCATGACCCTTCAACAGAACTAAGTAAAAATAGGAGAGGGGTGAAATATAAGCTGGTTTAAGGTGGGGGGAGAAGTGCGGGGGTGTGGTGGTTGTAGGGACAAGCAAGCAGTGATAGGAGCAAATAACCAAAAGATGTCACAGACAAATGAACAAAGAGGTGTTGAAGGTGGTGATATTATCTAAAAGAATGTGCTAATTAAGAATGGATAGCAGGACAAGCAAGGTACAGATAGCTCTAGTGGGGGTGGGGTGAAATAAGACTAAAAGGGCATAAAGGATATAGATTTTAAAATAATGGAAATAGGTGGGAAAGGAAAAATCTATATAAATTATTGGAAAAAACAGAAGGGAGGGGGAAGAAACGGAAAAGGGGTTGGGGATGGAGGAGGGAGTTCAAGATCTAAAGTTGTTGAACTCAATATTCAGTCCGGAAGACTGTAAAGTGCCTAGTCGAAAGATGAGGTGCTGTTCCTCCAGTTTGCATTGAGCTTCACTGGAACAATGCAACAAGCCAAGGACAGACATGTGGGCAATAGAGCAGGGTGGAGTGTTAAAATGGCAAGCGACAGGGAGGTCTGGGTCATTCTTGTGGACAGACCGAAGGTGTTCTGCAAAGCGGTCACCCAGTCTGCGTTTGGTCTCAACACAATCACGAGTCGCACTGTCTCCTGCTGATCAATGAATCACAGAATCTCAGTGCAGAAGAGGCCCTTCAGCCCATCGAGTCTGCACCGACACATGAGAAACACTTGATCCACCTAATCCCATTTGCCAGCACTTTGCCCGGAGCCTTGAATGTTATGACGTGCCAAGTGCTCATCCAGGTACTTTTTAAAGGATGTGAGGCAACCCGCCTCCACCACCCTCCCAGGCAGTGCATTCCAGACCGTCACCACCCTCTGGGTAAAGAAGTTATTCTTCACATCCCCCCCGCAAACCTCCTGCCTCTCACCTTGAATTTATGCCTCCTTGTGACTGACTCTTCAACTAAGGGGAACAGCTGCTCCCTATCCACCCTGTCCATGCTCCTCAATCTTGTGCACCTCGATCAGGTCGTCCCTCAGTCTTCTCTGCTCCAACAAAAACAACCCAAGTCTATCCAACCTCTCTTCATAACTTAAATGTTTCATCCCAGGCAACATCCTGGTGAATCTCCGCCGCACCCCCTCCAGTGCAATCACATCCTTCCTATAATGTGGCGACCAGAATTGCACACAGTACTCCAGTTGTGGCCTCACCAAGGTTCTATACAACTCCAACATGACCTCCCTACTTTTGTAATCTATGCCTCGATTGATAAAGGCAAGTGTCCCATATGCCTTTTTCAGCACCCCACTCACATGTCCGTCCGCCTCCAGAGATCTATGGTCACACACGCCAAGGTCCCTTTGTTCCTCAGAACTTCCTAGTGCCATGCCGTTCATTGAATACTTCCTTGTCAAATTACTCCTTCCAAAGTGTATCATCTCACACTTTTCAGGGTTAAATTCCATCTGCAACATATCTGCCCATTTGACTATCCCGTCTATATCTTCCTGTAGCCCAAGACACTCAACCTCACTGTTAACCACCCGGCCAATCTTTGTGTCATCCGCAAACTTACTAATCCGACCCCCCATATAGTCATCTATGTCGTTTATATAAATGACAAATAATTGGGGACCGAGCACGAACCCTGTGATGACTGGCTTCCAGTCACTAAAGCATCCTTCTGTCATCACCCTCTGCCTCCTACAACTAAGCCAATTTTGAATCCACCTTACCAAATTACCCTGTATCCCATGTGCATTTCCCTTCTTGAAAAGTCTCCCATGTGGGACCTTGTCAAAGGCTTTGCTGAAATCCATATAAACAACATCAACTGCACAACCCTCATCTACACACCTGGTCACCACCTCAAAAAATTCTATCAAATTTGTTAGTCATGACCTCCTTCTGACAAAGCCATGCTGACTATCCCTGATCAAACCTTGCCTCTCCAAGTGGAGATAAATAATCTCCTTCAGAAATTTCTCCAATAGTTTCCCTACCATTGACATGTGACTCACTGGCCTGAAGTTCCCTGGCTTATCTCTACAATCCTTCTGAAAAAGTGGAACCACATTAGCTGTTCTCCAGTCCACTGGCGCCTCCCCTGTGGCCAGAGAGGAATTAAAAATTTGGGTCAAAGCCCCTGCGATCTCCTCCTTTGCCTCTCTCAGCAGTCTGGGACACAAATCATCCAGACCTGGAGATTTGTCCATTTTAAGCCTGCCAACACCTCCAATACCCTATAACAATTTGCTTAAGAACCTCGCAGTCTCTCTCTCCGAGTTCAATACCTTCATCCTCATTCTCTTGGTGAAGACGGACGTGAAGTATTCATTCAACACTCTAGCGATATCCTCTGGCTCCACCCATAGATTGCCCCCTTGGTCGCTTATGGGCCCGACTCTTTCCCAGGTTATCCTCTTCCCATTGATATGCTTATAGAATATCTTGGGATTTTCCCTACTTTTACCAGCCACAGCTTTCTCATATCCCCTCTTTGCTCTCCTAATTGCTTTCTTAAATTCCACTCTGCACTGTCTGTACTCCACTAATGCCTCTGCTGATTTGCTTCCCTTGTACCTAAAAGCCTCTCTTTTCCTTCTCATCGTTACCTGAATATCAGTGGTCATCCATGGTTCTCTGGGGTTGTTACTGCTTCCTATCACCCTAGAGGGAACATGTTGAGCCTGTACCCTTCCCATTTCGTTTTTGAACACCACCCACTGTTCCTCTGTAGATTTCCCCACAAGTAACTGTTCCCAATCTAGCTTGCCTTATTTTACTAAAATCCACTCTCCCCCAATCCAAAACATTTTGTTGCAACTTGTCGATTTCTTTGTCCATAACAAACTTAAACTGTGCCATTTTGTGGTCGCTATCACCGAAATGCTCCCACACCACCACCTCAGCCACCTGTCCGGCTTCATTCCCCAGAATTAGGTCCAGCAATGCACCATCCCTTGTTGGACCCTCTACATATTGATCTAAAATGTTCCCCTGTACACATTTCAAGAAATCCACTCCATCCAAGCCCTTAACACTATGTCTATCCCAATTAATGTTGGGAAAGTTGAAATCACCTATTATAATTACCCTATTGCTATTGCTTTTACACACCTCCACAAATGGTGCACATATTTGCTCCTCAATTCCCCACTGGCTATCTGGGGGTCTATAATAAACACCTAATAATGTGGTTGCCCCTTTTTTATTCCTATGCTCTACCCACAAAGTTTCATTTGATGCACCCTCCAAGATATCATCCCTCCTTACTGCAGTAACAGACTCCTTAACTAATAATGCAACGCCTCCTCCTCTTTCACCCCCTCCCAAAGCTGTTGAGATCTACAAGGTACAATAAACAACAGATTCACTTGGTCTAGTCTTTCACTCATGTTTTAAAAAACACTTTCATTCTGTGATTCTCTTTCCCAGTCCGAGTATCGGCTGAAATTCTCCTTAGAATTTCTCACAGAGAAGAAATCAGCTGTTGTGTAAATTATAATGAAACAGAATGAGATGATATCTGAAGTTAGGGTAAGGTCTCCCTGTGCTGATTTTCTGGATTCCCGGTTAGTTTTGTTCCGTTCATCGCAGGACATTAATTATGTTTCACATTTCATTTGGTAGGAACAGTTGAGCAGTCAGCAGACCACGTCACATCCGAGTTCATTGGAATGCACCAGATTCTCAATAAAAAAGAGCAGCGTTTACTCAGAGATCTCAGGGAAGAAGAAGGGAGGATTCTAGAAACAATGGAGAAAAACCTTCGAGAGATTCAGGAGAATGTGGATTCTATTCATCACGGAATCTCAGAGTTACAGATATCCAAAGATCAAGAAGACTGGTTAATATTTCTCAAGGTGACGCGATATTCATCAAATCACAGTCAAAGTGAGAAATTAAAGTTTGAAGTGAGAGATCCAGCATTCTTCTAACACTTTTGATCATACAGGGAACGGGTTATTTAGTTTCTTGACTTCCTTACATTCCGTGGGTGATTCTGCTGTTTTCAGTGATACACAGTAGAATCTCAGGTATCTTCAGTTTTACAAAAAATACTGTGAGTGTTGGAAATCTGAAATTAAAACTGAAAATTCTGGGAATTTGCTGCCAGTCAGTCATCGACTGTGGAGAAAGAAACAGTTTCAGGTTTTGATCATAACTCCATCCATCACCGCCCTTCTCCCCCTGGCTGAACTTGTTCTCACATTGAACAACTTCTCCTCGAACTCAACTCACTTCCTTCAAATAAAAGCGTTGTTTGGAAACCGACATGACTCCCAGTTATGCCTGCGATTTGTGGGATATGTGGAACATTCCTTGTTCTAGTGCTACTTCAGCGCGCTCCCTCAGCCCTTTTTTCTACTTCCTTATTTCTTGCCGACTTGCCTGTGATTCCACTTTTGAATTTTTTTTGTTGATCAAGTACACAGGGTTCACCTTGAAACACAGTGAAATCGACGTGGTTGTATTAACGGGTCTCATAGTTTCAATGTTTTCTAAATGTTTGTCTGTAGATGTGATGGGTGCACGGTTTGGGTGCGCCTGAGATGTGAACTTGTGTGTGATTATATATCCAGGTCCCGCAGCACATCGATTTTAAAATTCTCATCCTCGTGTTCAATCACCCTCCCTGACCTCGCTCTTCCTCATCCCTGTAACCTCCTCCAAAGCCTCCTGGCCTCTGTCTCTTCCTTTAAGATCCTCCTCATATACTAGTCATTGACAAAGCTTTCAGATATTGGGGAAAAATCTTTTTCTGTAGCTCAGTATCAAATTTTGACAGTAATTTCATGGTTATTTGGTAGGCAGCCATCAGGGCTTTTTTTTTTTTAGGAACCATTGGCAGCTTAAGGTGGAGATAAAGTAGAGATTGTTCCTGTGGGTTATGGCTCCTCGGTCCGATTGGATGAGATTAAATCTGTCAACTGCTGCTTGATTTGTCTGCAGGACAGCTCTTCCAAGTTTGGTACAAGTCTCCAGATGTTAGTGAGGAGAAGTTTGGAGTGAACATGTTAGCATGGATAGAAGGTTAGCTGGCTGACAAAAATCAGAGAGCATGCTTAAAAGGGGTCTTTATCTGATTGGCAGGATGTGACAAATGGAACAAAAACAGAAAATGTATCTCTGGAGAGAGAAAAACAAAGTTAACGTTTTGAGTCGGTATGACCCTTCTTCAGTGACGAATGGACACCTGCAGAGGTTTGTGCTGGGGCCTTCACTTTTTACAATTTACATCAATGACTTAGATGGGCAGAGTGAAGGCATGGTAACTAACTTTGCAGATGACACAAAGCAAGGTAGGAAAGTATGTCGTGAAGAGTACATAACCTTAGGTTTAGGGTTGGCAGAAGGATATAGATAGGTTGAGCGAGTGGGCAAAAAATCTGGCAGATGGAATATGATGTGGAAAAATGTGACGTTGTTCACTTTGGCAGGAAGAATAAAAAAGTGTTACTTTAATGGAGAATGACTGCAGAATTCCAAGGTACAGAGGGATCTAGGTGTTCTAGTGCATGTGACACAAAAAGGTTAGTATGCAATCAAGATGGCTAATGGAATGTTATTCTTTATTATGGAAGGAATTGAACATAAAAGTAAGGATGTTTTGCTTCAGTGAAACAGGGCATTGGTGAGACCACACCTCGAATATTGTTTGCATTTGTGATCTCCTTATTTGAGGAAGGATGTAAATGCGTTTGAGGCAGTTCAGAGGAGGATTACTAGATTGATATCTGAAATGAGTGTATTGTCTTAAGAGGATAGGCTGGACTTGTTTCCACTGGAGTTTAGAAGAGTGAGGGGTGATTTGATTGAACTGCATAAGATTCTGAATGGCCTCAACAAGGATGTTTCCTCTTGTGGATGAGTCCAGAATAAGGGGCGCTATTTTCAATTTAGGGGTCGCCCTTATAGGATAGCTACGAGGAGAATTTTTTTCTCTGGGAGAGTTCTGAGCTTTGGAACACTGCCAGAGAAGGCGCTGGAAGCGGGGTCATTGAATATTTTTAAGGCAGAGACAGATAGATAGACTCCAACCAGTGGGGAGTTTTCCCTCCGATCCCATTAACTCCAGTTTTGTTAGGGCTCCTTGATGCCACACTCGGGCAAATGTTTCCTTGATGTCAAAGGCAGTTACTCTCATCTCACCTCTGGAGCTCTTTTGTCCATGTTTGGACTGAGGCTGTAATGACGTCAGAGGCTAAGTGGCCTTGGAGGAACCCTAGTTCAGAATCAGTGAACAGGTTATTGCTAAGCAAGAACAGCATGGTAGCACTGTCAACGGCCACTTCCATCACATTGCTGATGATCGAGGTCAGACTGATGTGGTGGTAATTGGCTGGGTTAGATTTGTTTTGCTTTTTGTGGACAGGACATACATGGGCACTTTTCCACATTGACGGCTAAACGTCGGTGTTGCTGGTGTACTCAAAAAGCTTGGCTCGGGGCCCGGCTAGTTCTAGAGCACAAGGCTTCAGTACAATTGAATGCTGTCAGGGCCCATTAACTTTGCAGTTCCAGTGTCTTCAGCTGCTTCTTGATATCACCTGGAGTGAATCGAACGGGCTGAAGACTGGCACCTGTGATTCTGGGCTAAGATGGATCATCCACTCAGCACTTCTGGAGGAATAATAATTCATCAGCTGACGTTTGTGGAGCGGGTGGGCATGGCAGAGGTGGTTCAATTTGCAATAGGTGGCTTCCTTGCCCATGTTTGACTTGATGCCATGAGACTTCATGGTGTCCCGAGTCAATGCTGTGGATCCGTGGGCAACTCCCTCCTGACTGCATATCACTATACCTCCGCTTCTGTTGGGTCCGTTCTGCTGGTGGGACCGGATATACCGAGAATTGGTGATGGTGGTGCCTGGGACGTTATCTGTAAGATATGATTCCATGAGTATGATTATTCAGACTGTTGGTTGAATACTCTGTGGGACAGCTCTGTCAATTTCTTCTTTTTTAAAAATTTGTTCATGTGGGCATCACTGGCCGGGCCAGCATTTATTACCCATCGCTACTTCAGAGGGCATTTAAGAGTCAACCACATCTGGAGTCACACGTTGGGCAGACCGGGTAAGGGTGGCAGATTTCCTTCCCTAAATGGTGAACCAGATGGGCTTTTACAACAATCGTCAATGGGTTAATGGTCGAGACCCATTTTTAATTCCAGAAATATTAATTGAATTTAATTTCCAGCATTTGCCATGGTGGAGATTTGAACCCTTGTTCCAAGGGCATTATCCTTGGCCTCAGGAATGCTAGTCCATTGACATCACTACGCCACCACCTCCCCAGCATAGAAAAAGGATATAAAAATTAAAATTAAAAATGCTGGAAATACGCAGCAGGCCTGGCAGCATCTGTGGAGTGAAACAATGTTCACATTTCACATCGAAATGACTTTATCAGAACACTTATCCTCCACAGATGCCACCTCACTTGCCGAGCATTTCCAGCTTTTCATTTTGCTTCATTCCATAACACATGTCTCTGTGCTCAATGGATCCTTCCCACTGACGGTGGCTCAGAACAAAAGACTGATATTGGAAACCTTTGCAGTGTCATCTTTGCTCCAATATGAGGAGGTTTTTGCTGACACAGGGAGAGTGAGAATGTGGAACTCGCTGCCACATGGATTGGTTGAGGTGAGAGCATTGTTACATTGCCAGGGAGACTTGAATTCCCAAGTCACTTTATTAGGATGAAATGTTACAGAACTGAACCGAGGAACTCTTGCTAACAGCACTGTGGGTGTACCTACACCACTTGGACTGCAGCAGTTCAAGAAGGCAGCTCACCACCACCTTCTCAAGGGAAATTAGGGATGGGCAATAAATGTTGACATAGCCAGTGACACCCACATCCCATCAATGAATAAATTAAAAAATGATTTCCCAAGACCAATTAAAGGACAACTAGCTTGAGGTGGGGGTTATGTGTGGAGGAATAGATTGAGCAAGTGGCTGAACATTGAAAGTCACATACTTCAGCTCACTGTGCTGAAGTAATTTATAACAGGCAAAAGCATAAGCAATTAAAAAGCAGAGATACAAGTTTAACTTGTTTGACAAATCAGATACAAGTGCTCCCTGTAAAATTTCAACAGAAGCTCAATATTAAGAATTGCTGAATATCCGTATGTACCAATGTGTGTCAGCCTAAGCTCAGCGGGTAGCACTCCCGCCTCCAAGTAACAGTTGTCTTCAAAACCCACTCCGGAGACTTGAGCAGAGAAATCAAATGCCAGTTCTGAGGGAGGGTTGCACTGTCGGAAGTGCTGTCTTTTGGATGAGACTTTAAAATCGAGGCCCTGACTGCCCCCTCATGTGAGCACAAAAGCTCCTATGGCCACTATCTTGAAGAGCAAAGGGAGTCCTCGCCGATTTCCTGGACAATATCCATCTCTCAACCAACATCACTGAAATATCTTATCTGGTTATCACATTGTGCTTGTGGGAGCTTGTTGTGCGTAAGTGGATGCCGTGCTTGTCTCCATTACAACAGTGACCATGTTTTAGAAGTATTTCTTTGGCTGCGAAGTGTTTTGGGATGTCCTGAGGATGGTACAGGTGTTAAATAAATACACATTTCCAATCAAATTGACAGCTAGGGGAGTTAACTGGTTTGTGGAATGCAGGTTGTTGACTTCAATCAAAATAAATCAACACATTTTGTTTTATTTTCTTCTGGCCAAGTTACTCATCGATTTCCCCTGGCATCGTACATGGTTTACGGCACAGAAATAGGCCAATCGTCCCCACTGGACCATATGGGGGTTTGATTTCAACCTAATGTCATCTCCCCCTATGATATCCTTCATTTCTCTTTCTTCCTTATCTAGCTTCATATTTAATACATCTAATACTATGCACCTCAGCGACGACATGCGGTAGTGAGTCCTACAGTCTAACAACTCTCTGGGTAGAAGTAACCCTCTTCATAGCGTGACTGGAGGCCAACACCAGCTCCAAGAACTGCCCCAACTCCTCCCATCTAGTTTTGTGGATTCCAGTTTTATTTTTAAAGGAGTCAGGGGGTTTGTGGGTTCAAGACCCACACCAGAAGTTCAAGAGTCATAATCGAGACCAACATTCAGCGGCAGTGCAGAGAGAGTACTGCAGAGCCGGAGATGACGTCTTTCCGGTGCAACATTAAACCATCTGCTCCCTCAGATGGAGGTAGAAATCCTGGGTCCTCACTTTGAAGAGGAGCAGGGACGTTCACCCTAGTCGGTCAGACAATCTTTAGCCCTCAACAATTTCTCTTTAAACAAAAAATAGATAACCTGGTCATCATCATGTTAATGTTTGTGGGATCTTGCTGTGCACAAATTGGCTGCAGCGTTGCCAACAATACAACCATTTCTACAATTCAAAAGTAAATCATTGGTGGTAAATCACATTGGGACGACCTGAGATTGAGAAAGGCACTATATAAGTGCAAGTCTTCCTTTTTTCATGGTATTAAGAATCACTATTATTGCAGCAGGGGCAAGAAATGCTAGCCTAGCTACTGACACCCACGTCCTGTGAACCAATAAAGAAAGAAACAATTATGTCCTTTGCTAGAAACTATTAGATAGATGGCGAGTGCATGACCGAGAGAATCGTTCCAAACCATTACTTCCTGCTGTTACTGATTCCATCATTTCCAGCCCACATCCCAGATATCAAGAGATTCCTTTCACCAAAAGTCTCATTGAGGCACACAAATACATACCTTACAACAGCAGCAACCCCCTCACAAAAGAAAAGATTCCCACGTACAGATGTTTTTACTCCACGACCAAGATTGCTTACCTTATATTGCTGGAGGAACATAAGAAATGGGAGCAGGAGGAAGCCATTTCGCCTCTTGAACCTGCTCTGGCATTCAGTAAGATCTTGGCTGACCATCTCCCTCAATTTCGGCACTCTCTCCATATCTCAGTGCCCTTAGTGTCCAACAATCTCTCAATCTATGACCTAAATACGCTCAGTGAGCATCCACAGCTCTCTACATCACAAACATTAGATTCTGACATTTTCCCCAATACTGATATCAGGCTAACTGTCCTTATATTTGGATCATTTTCACCAAGTGCTTATTCATTTCCTTGTCAGGTATTGCACATTTTAAATGTTTTGATACAGGAATTGCTTTAGTTTCAATTCCAGGAAAGCAGAGTCTAGGAACTGACTCCTGACAATTGCACCGCTAAATCCAGTCCCTTTAATCCCGACAGCAGAGTTGCTCCTCCATTTGTCTTCACACTTTGACATGTTTCTCCACAATAACGGCACTGTGTCAGTTCAACTTCTTGCTACCGCTTCAGTCACCAACCCAATTCCGAACCCCCGAACACTGAGGCCACGTGTTGGTGAGTGGAATAAGGACCGCAGATTTCAGTAAACATCAGGAGAAGGCTTACAGTTACCAAACTGAAACAGCTCCAATAGGGCTACAGAAATTTTGCAACTTGCATTTATATAGAACCTTTAACAAAACATCCCAAGACATCCCTGGAGCATACTCAGGATCCGTCACACTAACGACTATAATGGAAGGGAGGTGGAAGAGAAAATATGCAGACAAATTCATGGAGGTGGGGGTAGTTTCTGCTACTCTGATATTATTGGGCAGCAGGAGCAGGTAAAGGCGATTAGGGAATAGAGTTCCTACCATGTGTACAGGCATCTTTTCTAATCCAATATGTAAAAAGCCTAATTATGGAAGATATGCTATTGTAGATGGTACACAGTAGCAGCAGTGTGTACCATCTACAAGACGCACTCCAGGAACTCACCAAGCCTCCTTAAACAGCACCTTCCAAACCCATGACCGCTATAATCTGGAAGGATAAGGGCAACAGACACATGGGAACACCACCACCTGGAAGTTCCCCTATAAGCCATTCACCATCCTGAGTTGGAAATATATCACCGTTTCTTCACTGTCGCTGAGTCAAAATCCTGGAACTCCCTCCCTAAATGCACTGTGAGTGTACCTATGCCACACAGACTGCAGCGGTTCAAGAAAGAAGCTCACCACCACCTTCTCAAGGGCAATTAGGGATGGCCAATAAATGCTGGTCCAGCCAGTGAAGCCCAAAGCTCATGAATGAATTTTTAAAAAATATAGTAGTGGGGCAACATCAAGGCAACAGTGACCATAACATAAATACACTTTAAGATGATGATCGAGAAGGATAAAACCCAGTTAATCAATTGGAGAAAAGTTGCTAAAGAGGGGCTGAGAATAGAACTTATGAAAATAAAATAGGCAACTCCACGGTCAAACAACGCTGTGAAACAACAATGCGCAATATTTAAAGAACAAGTTAAACCCCAGTGGGACCCCATGGATGAGAAATAAGGGAACAACTAAAGGTTAGGAAGGACATATCATAGACAGCAGAGTGCATGTTAAGAGGGAATATGGGGAGAGAAATAAAAAAAACAATCAGGTAGGCAAAGAGGAATTATGAAATTATCAACAAACAAAACAAACGAGTAAAATATTCTACATCACATCATTTAAAAAATGGTTGCAATGGGAATAGGACCATTGAGGGATAGAGTGGATCGTGCCACAGGTTATGACAGAGATGGCAGAATTATGAAATGATTATTTGGATCTGGTATTTACGAGGGAGACAGAACAGGTAGACAGGACATTGACTGGAGATGAGTAGTTAGGTAAGTGCATTTAAAATAAAAATTGGGGATGGTGGAATAAAGTAAACAAACTCAGGATAAAATCCTTGATGCAGATGGGATGCATTCACATGTTTGAAAAGGATATAGGAGAGAGATAGCTAGGGCATTACTACTCACATTTAATAACTCATTTGAAAAAGACATTGGATAATCAATGTAATCCCTATATTTCAGAAAGGGGGCAGACTTGTCCAGGGTATTATAAACCAGTCAGCTGTGGTAGAAAAAATAATGGAGACTTTAATAAAGAAAAGGATAGAAGAAAACCTAGAAATAGATTTCAAAGGGGAAAATCTTGCTCGACCAACCTTCTTGATTTTTTTGAGTGGGCATCAGGGACAATGGTAATGTACAGATGCAATTTACCTGGATTTTAAGAAAACCATCGATAAGATGCCTCACAAATTGGCTAAAAGAGAGAATGGGGAGTCAAGAGACAAGTTGCAGAATGAATCACTGCAACAAATTACAAGAGAACATTAATAAACGAGCTGCATGGGTAATTAATCAGCAAATGAAGTTGAACACAGATAAATATGAGGCAGTACATTGTGCAGGAAGAATAGGGCACCTTGGAAGGTGCAAGTCTCAGTGGAGTAGAGAAACAAAAGGATCCTGGACTACAATAATCATCATCAAAAACTACACCACAGGTCAGCAAGATTGTTAAAAAGCAAACCAAGCACTAGGTTTTATTTCTAGAGGAATAGAATTGTGAAGTTACACTAAAGCTGTGTCAAACCTTGGTTAGACCACACTGAGTAATGCATGCAGTATTTATTATAAAACAGATTATAGGAAGAATATAGAGGCACTGGAGAGGTTGCAGAGCAGACTTACAAGGGTGATAAGCAGAAACACCTGGACATACACATCAGGAAAGGACTGATAGGCTGGGTCTCTTTTCTCTTGGGAAAAGGAGGCCAAGGTGGGGACTAATTGAGATCTTGAAAACGGTGCAAGCTTTTTACACTCACCACCACCACTCCCTCCGACTCTTGCGGGGAAGAGAATAACGAGCAGCCATCAATATAAGATAGTCACCAAGAAATCTAATAGGGAATTCAGAAGGATCTTGTTTACCAAGAGAGTGGTGAGAATATGGAACTCGCTACCACAAGGTATTTAAAGGGAAGCTAGACAAGCAGATGAGGGAGAAGGGAATAGATGTTTCCAATGATAGATTTAGATCAGAAAAGATGGGAGGCGATGCGAGTGGAACATAAACACCAGCATCAACTGGTTGGGATGAGGTATAGTTAGAACATTCCAGACCATAGGGCCCAGTCAGTTGAAGACTTGGCTATGGTTTGTTAATTTAAACATTGGTGCTATTTATTGCACCCATTACAAAAAACTGACACTTGGCAGGAATGTACTTCTGTATATTACCTTTCAATGGATTACACATTAAAACTGTACCATCTGGCAGACATGATGTACCCACAAACTCGGACTATAGGCC